>NW_010287507.1:86335-118745 GCF_000700745.2 Antrostomus carolinensis
GCATGAGGATAAAGGAGAGGCAACTCATCAACATCAACGTTTATTTAGCTTTATGGTCAACTTACGTTTTCCCTTTAAACTGGGGAATCTTAGACCCAAAGCTTCCTTTTTAGTGATAACCTGGTCTGCTGACTGTGCCTTTATATAAGAGTTAGAGTGAGGGCAAAAGCCCAGTCCATAACCCACTATATAACAGAGCCCTGCAGGTTGCCACAATCCCCAAAGCTGATCTGATAAACCAAGCTGTGTACCATAATCCAACTCTTCATGTCAAGGAAAAATTATTCACCATCAGTAGCTATCCAGCACATGGAATAGGCAGCAAGAAAATTGAGTTTTTATTTCTCATACATGATAATCAACAGAGGAAGAGTCACAATAATATGCTAGGTTAGGCCAGTATGACAGTGATTTTGTAGTGTTTATGTTTACTCAGCATGTGGAGAAGATATGAGGTCAGTCAGTTTTTGGTATGACTTCTAATTGTCTGTTTTATCTCTGCAAGATGCTTCTGCTGAGTCTTATATGCTTAATATTTCCTTTAACATTTTTTGAAATGACTGCTAAGTTATTAGTTCTGATCAGGATGTAAATGATGCGAAAATATTGTTCCTTAGGGCCATGAAGAGTTAAGAGAAAGGCAGTCTTGAAAAGATCACTACAGATGAACAAAGCATATGAAAAAATGGTAATTCAGATTTACGTTACAATCTTAGTTTTGCTTCACTTATGAGGTCCTAGGAAACACATGAGAATCTTGTTCCAGTCCCCATCAAATTATCTGGGACTCCTCTGATAATAAAGAACCAAAAGCAAGGGCATGTTAGTTAAAGTCAGCTGTGACTATTAAAGATACAACCAAAGTTGCCATAAAGCAATGGGACTGCAATTTCCAATAGGCCATAGGCTTCAAATTGAAGGCCACAACACCTTCCCAGGAACAGAAAAGGCAAGATACCCACTCCTTAAGCTAGCTGAAAGAGAAGCAGCAGTACAGGGTTGCACAGGGAGTCAATAACTGACAAAAAGGTAATTTCACTAATGCCTAAAGAACTACCATATACACACTGTCCTGTAAAACAGAAACTCTGACAGTATCTTTTTCTCTTGATGGCACTCGGCATTGTAAGCATCCCTAGTAGTCACTATCTCTCTTTTCTAGTTAATATAGAGCCTATGTTTCTTAAAAATTTTGTCTTTGCTAGAGCATGCTGTTTCAGCTTTGTCTTTGTTACTTCCCCCTGTGGTAAGCAAGGATGAAACATATCCTCCTTTACACAAAGAAACTTTTTCCTCTCTTCTACACACACTGTGACGCTGACCATCCACTTCCAGTTACAACACATAACTGAACACAACAGAAATATCATTCTCCCACTCTCTGCTCCCTCCATCAGGTTTTCCCATTGCACTTACCTGAGCTGTGGGAGTAGTTGTGGAGAAATGGAGGTGACTTGTGCTCTTTGGCTTCTTCTGTTCTAGCCAGCAGCACACTGGCAGTAATCTCTTCCTCCTATGGAGATAAAGAGAGATAATTAAGACAAACTAGACCTGCTGTTGTGTTCCCAGCTGGGAGGTATTAAGAAGGAAGACACGCTGGCCTAATTCAAAAGACTTGTGAGGTACAGATCAGCTTTACCATTTGGAGGTGGAGCAGAGGTTTTGATGTGTTTTACTTAGGCCAATACAATAAAATTATTGTACTTTTTTTTTTTTCCCCCCTTTTGTGCAGGTTTCAGTGATTTGACCTAGTGTTGAACTTACAACTTGACACTTCTGTCCTGAAACCAAGGGTCAGGGAAATGCTACTTTAGTACCTATGGAAGTAACAAAACTTATATTCTGTTAAATGCGTTAAGGAAGGTTAGGTAGTGTAAAACTTCCTTCCAGTTTCAAAACTGGGTCCTTGGGAGATGTGATAATGTAGGGGTTTAAAACACGTGGCAGAATTTGCATTCATATAAAAAAAAGAGGGGAAATTGTGTACAAAGAAAAACATAAACATGTTCAGAATGCCTACAGCCAGCAACATCTTGGCATTTGCCAGTACTTAAAGGTTATGTCTGTCATGTTTAGATGTGGCATAAAGTCTTTCACCCTTTCCCAAGTAATTGGACATCATACTGATAGGTAAAATTGAATGTGTTACGAACGCTTCTCCTATAGACTTACAGAGCTTATTGACAGACAGTGCTTGGAGAGAAGGCCTAATTTTATGCATGAACATGTCGTGCTGGAATAATTATGCAACTGCTTGCTTTCCTTCTGCAGTACATTGTGAAACCCCACAATGGTTCCTGGGAATCCCTGCCTTCTGGTTTTGCATAAGCACAACTGCTGTAATTAACAAGGGGCAATAAATTATTAAGGTGAATGCACCATATAGCGAAGAATAAAGATACGAATAACTACATATATATATATATATATAAAATCGTCTTGCTCTCAAGGTGTATGAAAGTGACTTCAGCCCACACACCTTTTGTAAACAGTAGCAAATGCAAAACTGGCTCTCATTGGGGAATCTATGGCCACTGGTTTCCTACTTTGTTGGCTGACTGATAGACTCATGCAAAAACTGAGGTAGCATTTTGCCTCTGGTAAGCTTGACTTTATTTTGGTTTGATTTTTTTTAGTTCATGGCAAGTTTAACCAGTGTGAAGTATCCCATCTTAGTCTAAAACAAGAAATCCTTCTGGACCATTGCTGAAAATATTTGGATAGAGAGGACACTTATTGAGCTGAAAATATCTGGAAGCTGGGAGGGTGGTATTAGGTGGATGAAGGAGCATCATACTTTCTCTGTTCCTATTCTCTCCAGGCATCTGCTCACTGTCACAGTTTTATGTATTTCTTTTTTTGTTTAAACCTGGTACACAATGTTCATGCCTGTATTTCACATTTGGAACATTCCAAACAGCCATACAAAAAGTATCCATGAAGAATGTATAATCTCTGAAAAAAACCTGACAGCATTCTTGCTACTGTTTCTTTTCTAAATACAAAACTGACTGCCATATTGCTGCTTCTGTTTGTGTGGTGAGAAAAAATAATTTTTTGTGTGAGTAGCAGGAGTGACAGTCTCCCTATTTTGATTTCTTTGTCATTTAGGATTCTTAAACTTGCAAAGCTCCTAAAGAAAGATGCAGTGAGTGCACAGCTGGCTCATGACATCCAGTTTAGGACAGAGCTAAAAGAGTCTCTGGATCATTTATGTCAGAGCAGAAGCACTTGAGGTGCTGCATGTGTGGGTGAAATTTGGTCTGTGACTCTTTCTGTGCCTGTGGCTGTCCTGGCCACCACCCTGTTGGCCACCTCTGTCTCTCCCTGGGGACTGGGAAGATTCCACTGTTAATTTCTAGCTGCTTTGTGATATCAATTGCTTATTTACAGAAATATATATTACAGTGAGCCCCCTGGCTCTTAGACTTGGGAAGAACAAATGCTGCTGCTAATCAGGACTTATCAGTGGTAAATTTCCTTCCTTCACCCTTTTCATAAGCAGGTTTATCAAACTGGTGCTCATGGAGAGGTTGTCTTCTCTCAACGGACCTGCTGCTGCTTTTGACCAGGCTTTCTGCTGGTACATTTATCTCTCATTCACAAAGTGGCATGCTAGTCTGGCTGCTTCATTCTTCCCTGCTGTGGATGGGACAGCATGTTCTTGTGCTCCTTCTGTGTGGTTGCTTTGCTGCATGGTCTGTGCCTGTGCTAGCTCCAGTATGATCTGGGGTTCCTGCTCCCAGCCCTGCCAAGGCTTGGTCTGACAGTGAACTGCACTGGATGGACCTTAGGGCTGGACCACAATGGCTGTTTTTATATCCTCATGACATAGCATATAACACAAAGACTGGTTCTCATGGTGTCTTGATGGCCCAGGCAGAATGCCCAAAGCAGGGCTTTTCTTCTGCTGTCAGTCTGATTCAGCTGGCCTTCTTTCCTTCCCTTGCTCTGGTACACTCCTTTGGGTCCTCTCCAGTGTGGCTGGCACCAGCAGCGGTACTGCCAGAACACAGCTGCTGTGAGTGTACCGGAGTGGAGCAAAACTATCTCCCTATACAGCTGCAGCTCACACAGCAAATGCACATTCCCGCTGACAGATGCAGCTGAGAAAGCTGTGAATGCTCATGATATGTACCTCCTTACACTCATCTGCTCTCTGCTAAGGTCCCCGAGCAGCTCTGGGGTTGCAGGACTGCCACTCCCCTTAACTCCGTATTTCCTGGTTCTGATCACATTTCCCTTACCCGCAGCCTCCACCCCCCTGCCTTCAGAGGTTTGCATTTAGTCCCCCTGGACTCCAGGGGCAGGAGAGGCTGTGGAGCAGTGTTAACTCCAGCTGCGGAGGGCGTGCGCTCAGTGCCCCGTGGGTCCCTCCCCAGTGGGGAGCAGTTCCTTCAGGGCCTGAGCGTGGAGCTGCACTTACCAGCCCTGGCCCAGTGTTCAAAACCACCTCATTTCCAGCCTAGTCACACTCAAGATACATTGAGGACCACAGGAGTGAGCCTGCTCTTGCATAGTTTCCAATCAAGGAGGGGCAGGTAAGTCTTTAAACTGAACCTCTAAAATCATAGACTCATAGAATGGTTTGGATTGGAAGGGACCTTAAAGATCATCTAGTTTCAACCCCCCTGCCATCAGCAGGGACACCTTCCACTAGATCAGGTTGCTCAAAGCCTCATCCAGCCTGGTCTTAAAATAACAGGGGATTGCTTGCTCGGGGTAATCACTTCACCCCCCTCTCAGTATTCTGCCACGTGAGGGATTCCTAGCAGTGCAAGCAAAACAGGGTAACGTTTGCTCCCTCCTTTTCCCATTAATTTTGAAGCATTGCCACCACTTTTCATGCATTCATTTTTTTTTTCCTTTTCCTATTTGCATTTACTCAGCAGCAACCAGAGCACATCCATTTTTAAAGTTAGCTTAAATAAATGCTGCTAGTTGATGACCATCAATCCTGCACAAACGCTTGCATAAGAAGATAAGTTTTCTCAAAGCTGTTTGCTTAGGGGTAGATGGTTGTCCTAATGGTGTGTTTATTGAACAGTGATTTATCTGTTGCAATTATTTGTCCCTTAGGGTTGGTGATATTATATTAGTAGGTTTGATCTTTGCCAACACCTGGATCTCTATTTGCAATTAGCAAAGTGATACACTGTGTCTGCTGTTCTGCTGCTCGCCCCCTCCTCCTTCGCCACTTCAAAACAAAAGCTTGAATTTAGCAAATCTCATCCTAAAAGCAATGAAAAGCCATAATGTTGATCAGTGCCGGCTTCTGGATTTAACGGGAAGGACAGATTACTCAAAGAGAATGCAAGAAAACTTTCCTTACATCAACAAATAATTCATGATGTGTATATGGGCATCTAGCAACTCTATTATTGCAGTAGTGTGACAAATATTGTGAAGGGGACAGCAAATGGGACGTATCATTCTACTGTCTTGACAAAGATTATAACAAGAATGGGAAATGGGACAAATGTAACTCATTCTGGAGACAGTCCCAGAGCTGTAATCTCATTTGTTGTTCAGCGTGAATTATATAGCAGTGCAGAAGATGGGAATGTGATTTTCACCATGTTGTATATTTTAATCACTTTTCTTTGCTACTAAACAAATAACTCATTCTGAAACGCTGACAGATGGGGAATTTTAGTGTTTGAACTATGAACTAAGTGAAGAGAAGGCTGTAATGTAAGAGTTCTGCCAGTTGCATTAAAATTCGATATGGGTCAAATTCAGCCCAGGTTTAGACAAACAGAATTCCTGCAGACTTCTGAGAATTGTCTGCCGTGTCCCAGAGAGGAGCTGGACCCATGCCTTTGCCTTCCTGAGCTTGAGATTGAATCTCTTAGAGATCATTCCAGAGCTGGAACCCACAAAAAATGGGTGGCTGATTGGTAGGAAGTCTTCAGCTGGAAACTGTGGTGGAAAAAATTGTGGTCACTAAGTCCCATTGGACCTAGTTCTTCTGGCAAGAAGAGAAAGGCAGCTTGACTGTTGTTTATGCCAACAACTAATTTGGATGCTGTTTGGTGTGGAAAGGCAACATCTGAAGCTTCCCAAGGAGTTTAATCCAAGGCTGAAATCCTTAAGTAATCCATTCTGTAGTAGAAGACAGCTAAGAAGCTCCCCAAGGTACCAGTGGTTTTCCAGAGCTTGACTCCTGGGTAAGAGGGACTTTGTGAAAGCCTGTATTAAAGGGAGGAAGAACTAGCTATTAATTTCTTTGCTAAGTTATTTTCAGAGTAGCTTACTGTTTCTCTAAAACCTCTCTGATTGTGTAAAATCCCTTAGGTTCTTCTTCATGCTTAGCCTGCCATTGCACATAAGACTGAAGACTGTGTTTCCTCTTCTTCTGCTTTGTATTTGCTACTTGTAACTTTAAGGCACCATGGGAGGGTGAAGGGCTGACGTGACCACCCATGAATTAGGCTGTTATGACAGACAGTGAGAGCAGAGACAACCTGGGCCCTGAATTTAAGTAAATGGAATTTCCATGTTCCAGGTGGCTAGAGAGCTTGAAGTGACAAATGATCCTTCATGAAGGTAGATGAGAATATCAGGACTCCCCTGGTGGGCAAGCAATCGTGACATATGTGGGAATGCAGGAGACAAAGTTTTGATTATAATCTCGAGTGCGCTGTGATGACAATGCAAGCCAGGGAGTGGCTTGTGTGAATCACAAACGAGCACATGTGAGCAATGGAGGAACAGTCTGGGCTCTTTGTATGAATGCAGGAGGTCGGTGTGAGTTTAGAGCAGAGAGTTACCTTTGAAAGCCTTATGAACTAAAAGTCAGTCCTGCCTGTCCTGAAAGACTGGGGACAAAATATATCAAGCTCTTAGTCTTACCTGTAGTTCAAACCTGATTTTAACTTTTAGGACCACATTTTCAGAATCAGTTGAATGTAATTGTGTGCTATGTGCCAATGTTTCTGCACAAATCCAGCCTACACTGTAAATTACTTCAAATTATGCAGCCAGTTTCCCCTGTGTCCAGGTTTTTAGCTGGGACGGGGCTGGGTTTCTTATTAGTAGCTAGAATAGTGCTGTGTTTTGCTTTCAGCCTGGGCCTTGTTATGAGAGAGACACTGAGAACATACCAGTGTTTGCATTTTTGTCACTGGAAGTGAAGGGCTTCATGTTTTGTTAGTCTACAAGTGCAAGATCTAAAGGGGCGAGGAATATTTAAATCAATAATCTAAACTGGCGTTTGGACATGCCAGTGGGATATTCCGTATCATATCACGTTGTGTCCAGTATATCAGTGAGGGGCTCTTCCTCTCTTGCTCTCTCTGACTCTGAGTCGGGCTCTCGCTCTTCCAGGATTGCAGTTTCAGTTTGGGATTGTCACTTCTCTGGATCGTTATCTGGGAATGGGCTGGGCTTGGTGGGTGGGTGGTGAGCAGCTGCACTGGGTATCACTCATTGGCACATTTTGTTACTGTTATTATTATCATTACTATTTTAATATTAGTAATATTTTAAGTTTTCTTTTATTTCTATTATTTAACTGTTCTTATCTCAACCTACAAGTCCCCTTACCCTTGCCCCCCAATCCTCTCCCCTATCCCCTGGGGGTGGGGGGGAAGTGGGTGAACAGCTGTGTTGGCTGCTAGCCAAGGGCTAGCCCAGTGAAACTGTCACATCCTACCTGGCTCAGTGGAATGCTGTGAAGATTAACTGGTTAATGCTGTAAACTGGTTAATACTTGATGGGTAGCAGCAACTTCTACCACACTTAAGTGGGAGCTGGAGGACAACAGAACTCTTCTGTGTAACACCAAATCACTATTTTATCAGGAATTAGGAGACCTTTAAATGGACATGCTCAAGTTCTGCTGGAGATCCCAGGTTACACTTTGATTTCATCAGTTTTCTGAGAGCACTGCTGAGATAAGGTGAGCAAAGGAAGGATGAGAAAGGCATTTGAAGTTGAAAAGTTGTCTCCCCCTTTGCTTGGGGAGACAACAGAATGTATTAAGATTGGTTATTTTCTCCAGAGTACAAGAGTCTATCTCTTTTTTTTTGTATTTTGAATTAATAGGAATGCTTCATTAGACACAAATTTTCTATCAAACTGTCCTTTCAGGAAAAGAGGGTGTGGACAAAGTTCAGAGTCTGAAACACCATGGTGAGCTTAGAGTAACATGAGTGAAGTTAGAGGGATAATTTAGGATTTATGGTTGCTCTAGATCAGACCAAAATTTATTAGTCTAGGCTTGTAATTCCCCTGAGTCCTGGCTGGTCTCCAGGCTACAGTGATCTCAGTTTCTCAGAAGACAGATTTCAAAGCAATGCCTCAAATAATGGAATATTAAATTGCCTTTATTAAAAAAAAAACCAACAACCCACAAAACAACACAAACAAAAATAAACCTTGTCACTAGCACGGCTACCACAAGATGCATCTCTCCATGCCGTGCTAACAGCTGGGGCTGCTGGAGCCCAACAAGCCTGCACAGCCAGGAGCTTCCTCCTGAGGGAGGAAACACCATTCCCTTCTAGCAAAAGATACAGAACCTTTCCCCATTCCCAGGGCAGTCAGCCAGTCAGCCAGGCCTGCAAGCAGGGTACAGCACCAAGGCAATGCTCCAGACCTCCCTGATGCTTTGGTGTGGGAAAGGCTTTCCTCTCTGAGTTAGGAATAAGGAGTAGATCAGAATACAGAAGATCACAGTGAGATGAGTGGCCTGAAGCCATCTCTTGAAAGGTATGAACCCCTCGCCAGGCAGTGTGAGTCGTGCCAAAGAGTTTTCCTGGACCCATCTATGTCAAGAGGAAGTATTCGAGGCTCCTGAAGCCTTTCTTTGCTAGAAAAGTGCCAAAATTGCTACTGCTTCCTTTATAGCCAAAGAACAAAAATGGTGATAAAAGCTTGAATGACTTTGTTCACTCCAAATTTCTTCTGATTTCACAGCTGTTTAGGTACTGGGGCAAAGATCTGGGTTCGTTTACTTTCTACGTTGCTTGGTAAGTCAACTAGTTCTTGGCTAGATTACCTGTGTATAGGGCCAGTTTACACTGTCATGTGGTGTTTAAGTTCCTGAAACCATGGCCAGGATTTGGCCAGGTTAGTGCCAGTGATTGCTGGAGCAATCACTAAGGCTAATCTGGAATGGAAGAAGCTGCCACAGTGCTAGTCCATCACAATGACAGTAACCATGGGTCTTAGCAGCCAGGCGTGAGGGGCTTGGATATTCTGTTTGGGATAGCCAAAAATTAGCCCTGGTTATCATAGCAGAATGTTACTTTTCCCTTCAAAAACTGCTGAGGAAAAAATGTTGTGTTAGAATAATGAACCTGACAATGACCTGTTGTGGTGTCCACATGCCGTAGGGAGACAATGGTGAAAAGAGCTGATATTTGGGTTTATCCTTGTTTCAGTTCCAAGTCCCCTGATTTCATAATCTGGCTGAAGACTGGACTCCAGAGAACAACAGCTCAGCATAATGCTGGCAATGCTTTCAGCTTTCCCATACCTTCCAAAATGGGTCCCCAGTGGGCCCTAATGAAGAATTCATAGGCTCCTCACATCTCTGTTAAGCAGCCTACCCAAATGCTAGCTGTTGCTCTTCCTCTGTCCTCAGGTCAAGAGAGAAAGTACAGATCAGAAAGGTCAAACATCAAGAAAGGAGCATAGTCCCAACCCAGGTTCCTGCTCAGGAGCAGGAAGAAGCTGGTTTCTGCATCAGGAAGTGCTGAATTTGCTCTCTAAAGCCTTTGTGTTTGATATGAAAATGATTTGGAGACTGCACAGATTTAACAGTCCTTTCTCCCGTCCTCGCTTTCTGCTCCAACTTGCTTTTGGTCACTTTCATTCATCTGTCCATGGCTGGCTGCCTGGATTAATTTCTTCATTGAATACATTTCCTTGTGTTAACAACATATGTGACAAATAAGTAATGTGACTCATCAAAAGGCATGGGAATGCAATGTTCCAGCTACTGAAGGACATTTAGAATTCAGCAACTTGCCACCTTTGTGTCACTCCTAAAACACTGTACAATATAAACAGACAGATCTAAAAGGAGATGCAGGAGTACAAACTTGCCCAGAACTTGCTTGTTTTCATCCTCAGCTTAAATAAGTAAACTGTAATGAAATCTACTGACACAGTTTTGGCAGTTTTGATTTACATTTTCTATGAGGCCCAGTAAACATTTCCTCAAGATATTATCTGGGGTTAAAAATATTTCTGTGTTTTAACGCGCAGCTTTGAGAAGTGTCTAAATGCTTTAACCACAGTTTGTGCAACTATAGTTGGGGGTTTTTCCCTCTTTTACTCTGAAAACCTCCTGAAAAGAGCGTTCAGAGGTGACATTAATTGCTTGTGAAAGGTGCTGAAGTATACTTTTTGCATAAATCACCTGTGCAGCCTAAATGGTAGGACCCTCTTCCAACTATAGATGGCAAAGACCCTAATTTTGAGAGGTAAAGGAGAATGCCAAGTGAGCTGTGCTGATGCTGATCCTGCGAGTATGACTCTTTCTTGCCTTACACACCATAGCTCCTGGTTATGTGCAACAAGTATCTTGCAAAAACTCAATTCATATTCTGCAAGCTTTGAAGGCACCCAGCCTGAGTTGCTTGCTGAGACACAGCAGCATGCCAGCTGACTTGGTCAGAATACTTCTCCAAGGAGCAAATGGGAGCTAACGCACTCAAACCCAACACAGAGCATCACTTTAACTTCACAGGGCAGTAAGAAATGTGGAGAGGCTTCTCCAGCCCTACTCTCTATTTTGTGTAACTGCATAGACTTCATCACAGTCTGACCCTAACCTTTTTTCCTCACTACAAAATTTACCTTCAAGCCCACAGGTGTATAAATTACCCTGGAAAAACAGAAGAAATTCTTAATTTAGCTTCCCTGCCAAACAAGGCACTCCAGCAAGAAAAATAACCAGTCTACTAAGGCTCTTGTAGTTTTCTTCTGGGTACCTGCTCATACCTGTGTCCTCTAGAGAACCTGATTCATGAGACAGAGTCTCTTCTTTGACATGGGCTGCAGAAATGGCTTTGGGGTGTGCCGAGCTCAGCTGTGGTATCTGTGACGGATTTCCTAACTGTAGCTGGGCAAGCTGAAGACAGACTGTCATTTCATCATTTTTGGACAGAGATCCCCCCCTTTTAACACTTAAGTATTATCCACATGCTAGTATTCTGGCAAGCCTGTGTCCATGCTAATCTGTTAGGATGGTCCTGTTCCCACTCATAATGTGGCACAGTATGTCAGCTTCAACCAGGCAAGGATGCCAGCCTCCCTTGGATTGTGAGTAGCCTGCAGAAGAGCCTCCTGCTGCTGGAAGAAGTGCCAAATTAGGCCACATGCTCTCTCATTGGGATGCACTGTGCCCAAAGCTGCCTTGGTATCACTTATGGAGGGAGTAACACCCTTTTGCAGAGAAGAATGTGTTAACCCTTCCATTTCATGTGCTCTGTCTCCCCTGTTCAATTTTCCCATGTTATTTTGGGGGTTTGCTTGTATAAAAAGAAGATAGTCTTCTTCCCTGACAGCTGGGAGAAAGTTCAGATATGCCTGTTCAGATTATGAGCCCCAACTCTGTTGTTGACTTTGGAGTTGTCTCTTTCTATTAAACCATTTGCCATTAAGACAACAGCACTGGGTGCCACACAGACAGTGATTCCAAAGGCAGCCTTTGCCCCCCGCCAGGTTCATGTCTAACTGCTCTACGTGTCTTTGCAGTCATCCAGGCGTCCCATGCTCCTGTGGATCTTGGCTCCCTGCAGAGTGCCAGTGAGTAGGTAAGAGACATGTACTCTGCTGCCTGTGTCCCTCTGACCAGGACTTGCAGAATTGCCACGATTCACGAGTGCAGCACTACTCGGGACAGAAGGGCTGCTGGAACTGCCTTTTTCTAAACAGGATGATCTCTACAGCTTCTGGCAGGCGGCTGCATAAGTAAGAATATCATACCTATCAAACTAAATGTGGCCTGCCAGCCTCAGCGTAACATCTCATCAACAACCTTGCATTGGTGCTGAATTGTAACTTGTTTTTCTATAGACTCACGGTTGCTTCTGCCTTTCCAGCTATGATGCTGTTTGTCCTTTGTGTAAGCACCATCCTTTTTTTTAAAAGAATATGAATGGGGAACAATATACTGCCAGCTAAAATGGTTGCCTTTCCACATTCACTCACCACAGGAACTCTTTAATCAGCAATGTCAACCAGGGACAGAAATCTCATACTTGAGAGATAACAGTTATTTGCTAGCAGCTTCTTGTATGATAAACCCAACAACTGGGTGATTACACACTTTCTCAAATAACACAGGAAAATGCCACATCACATTTCCGAAAGTACATGTTGCAGCATCTGGAGGCTCCATAGGAATTTTGTCAAGATTTTTTTCTTCTCCTGTTTTTTTTTTTTTCTGTTCTTTGAAATCTGAATGTAATTTTTACATTCTTGAGCTATCCACCAGCTTTTCTGCAATGAAAGGCTCCATAAAGAGTACAAAGTCAATACTATAGACAAAGTGCAACTGATTAATGGGAGAGGGTTTCTGCCATACCTAGGCTGCTCGAGGTCACAGTTAAACAATTTTTCATACCTGCTTCATCCACTGAATTGCACCCACACGGCTGCACTGCTAGTTGAAAGGGAAGTGAGCAAGTACATGCTGGTTGTATTATTAAAAGACATAAGCTGGAGCAAAGCTATTTCTGTGAAAACCCTGCCAATGAAGAGAGACAATGCCTTTGCAGGAGTGAAATTAGTTTGAAGTAAACAGGTGGAAAAAAACCCAAACCCATTTCTAAACACTGACAGTGTGTTTCTAAGGTGTAGAGGAGAGATCTGTGAAGTAATAAGGTTAGTCTGAGTCTCTCTGACTACCATTCCTACAATGATGCACCTTTATAGCTAGGTCAAGGTATTTGGGCTGGTTTAAATGTGGACCTGTGTTCTCAGCTATTCTTGGGATTCCAACCAAACCAGTGTATGTTTTCAGGCTTCTTTCAGTGTGAGACAACAGTTATGAGACATGTAATGAGGAGGAACATCTGACATGCTGGTGCATACTCCCAGGTATTGGGTGATATTGTCATGGACTGTCATGCTAGGCAGCTGCTGGGGCATGTACTTGCACACAGGAGACCATCTGTCTTTCCTCCAGTGAAACTGTACGTGCTGGATACAGCAGCCTGGGGAAACAGAGGACCTGAAGGGTCCCAGAGTGAGGAGAGAAGTCACAGTACTGTTTAGTCAACCACTGAAGACAGGTAAAATAGCAGGTAAGAAGAGTGCTGAACAGGATTCAGAAGAAGACCCTGTATTTCATGTGTGAGACCTGATGGATCTGTGGTTCAGGTCTGCAATGGTCTGAGATATTATTGAGATTTCTATTCCAGTCACAGTATTTTGTGATTTGTGTCACCTTGAATGGGTGAGCCTTTTGAGCTGAAATCTTGCATGGGAAGCTTTTAAATTATTTTGGGCAAAAAAAGTTTAGAGCCTTTCTGGCTTTGCATCCAAATCCGAGGCTGTTTTCAAACAGGGGTAACTAAGTCCAAATGTCCTTTTGTTCTTAACCTGATATGATGTGAATAGGATCAGGATTTGTTGGTCTTTTGCTGGCCTTCTGTGCTAGGGACAATGAATGCAAGCTTAGATTTTTAACATTAGGTTGCATTTAAGTGAGGAGTAAGATTACACTTCTTTCTCTCTTCCTTCCTGTCAGATATTTGTTTTTCTCTTGCAATTGCAACAGCAGGTGTTGCTTTTGTACTTGCACTAGGAATCAGACAGAGACAGACCTACTAGCCTGCTGAATTTCATGGATTAGTTTGCAAAGGTGGGAAGAGAAGCAGACAACGTTAATGGAACTTAGATGCTCTCATCTCTATCTTACTTTCTCCCTGAAACTGAAGGCAGTCATCCCCTTTCCTTCCCCTTAGGACTCATTGACTCTTCTTTCTCCATTGCCTTGACTTCCCTCTTCTTTCCTTCTCTCAAGCTAGATGCTGTGCAACAAGCTCAGGAAGGACCATGTGTTATTTCTGATGTTTAAAGCACAATTGGTCTGATGTTTAAAGCACAATTGGCCATGCTAATGCTTCCTGTATAAGCTGAAATTGGGCATTTCTCCAAGACGGCATGTAATGCAAACATAACCTGGAAACTTTTTCAGTAGCCCCAACGAGAATCTGACTTTCTATCTGTCTCTGAAGGTTGATCTTTAGGGATCTTTGCATACAGTCTTCAGGTTTTAGGCTACAGGTAGCTTAAAAGGAAAATATGTCTGGAGATTGCCTGTGGAGATTAAAAACATTGTTTCTGGCTTCAGACAACCACTATTCTTTATAAGTCTTTTTGAAACAGTAAATCTGCATTTATTCATACTGGGTGAAGCAGACAGCTGGCACTTTCTGATTCCAAGACAAACAGATCCTGTGGATTTTGCTGGCTGAAAAGAAGTTGATGCTCCAGAAGTGGAAATCCACATGGCTCCCAACAATGAGACTCCTATTGGCCAAGCAGCAAGATTTCAAGTACACTGTGTGTTGGCCTGGCAGATTCTGAGCTCATTTAACCCACTGACATCAGGTTAGTGCTCATTTGAATGGATTTATTTCAGACTGGTTATCTGGGATCAAAATTTGACCTACTGACATCTGGTTAGGCATGTATTTCTCCTCCTTTCCACATACAACTACTTGTTGTCTTGTGTTATTTTATACGCTAGATGTTAATCTTCACAAAAATGATTTTCACAGGTTTCCCTTCAGAAGGATACTTGCCCATAGCAATATATTTTGAAGCACTATATGAGGTTAGAAAATAAGAAATTCAGTAGCAAAAGTATGTGCTTGGCACATACCTTGCAGTTTCCAATAATGATTTTCCTTTAAAAAAACCTACAGTAACAGAAACCCTCCACTATAAAGCGATTTGTTCTTTAATAAGTAAGACTCACAATGTGACTGAAATCTACATTAATTCTCAGTTTCTTTTGCTCCCTCTCCATATGTTTGCCTCTTGTCTCCTGAAGGACAATATCTTTGCCTTATTTGAACATTGTTCAAACTTCTGTAACTTGGTTGGGAATTGCTAGGTGCTATGCAATATCAATTAAAAATTATTATCTTGCAGTATAGGGCTTGATTAATGTTTATGATTCTCAGAGGGAAAGACTAAATTCCTACATAAGAGCTTTCAAATTGTTTCTCACCAATTCCACAGAAAACGGAATAGTTAATGCTGCTACTGACATATGGGGGAGCCATATGAGTCTGGAAATGAGGTGGAAAGTAATCTAGGAATATTCTTCTCTTTCTATGCCAATCAATACATTTCCTCCTCTGCATTAGCATGGTGTAATTAGGACCTTTTCTGAGGGCCACTCATGGGGAGAACTTGTCTGTCATTCGTGGAAGCATTAGGCTGACAAATGGTTTGTATTGGGTCCATTAGGCGTCACTTGCCCCAGGCGAGCGGTGTGAGTCCCTGGGTGAGGCCAGAGAAAGAAACTGAGAAGCACTCTCACTGCTCCTTACTTTCTAACCCATCTCCTTGCAACTCTGTCTTCTACTACACCTCATGGTTGCTGTTGGATCCACTGGCTCCACCCACCTTAAACTGCTAGACAGGAGTGTCTAGGGAGTCCTGATCATAGCAGGGAGTGATCATAGAATCATAGAATCATAGAATGGTTTGGGTTGGAAGGGACCTTAAAGATCATCTAGTTCCAACCCTCTGCCCATCTCACCCATCTAAGTCAGATAGATTCCACTGTATTTGAGGACTTCACTGCACAGGATTTGCCCTGCAGCCCAGCCTGTGGCTGGAAGAGCTGCTTTCTCAATGTGACAGTCTTGTTCTGTTGCCACTGCTTCTGTGTTGACATGTGTCAGATAGGAGAGCTCACTATCTTTTTTCAATTGCTTTTTGTGGCTCTTACGCCTCTTTTTGTTGTGAAAAAAATCCCTAAATCCATTTCACTTCATCTGCCTACAAGAAAGCATCTTGCTTTAACCCTCTGCTGGCACTTTATCAATGTGCAGTCCCAGTACTGAGTGGTTCCTCTTCATGGAATTGGCAGCTGTGTTCCTCCTTGTGGGTCTGTTGCTGCCCTGGTCTGTGCCTTTCTATGAAATGCTTTCAGAATCCCACTTCCCTGGCACTTACAGCTCAATTTGTGCAGAGTAGAATTACACCAAGGCCTGTGAGTGAGAGATGCAACAGCAGAAGGCAAAGCCGGGAGTAGTAGGAGCAGGTGTCTGGCACCTCGTAGAGTTGGAGCTAGTTCCCTGACATTTAGAAGGGATAATGGCTGCGCTGTTCCATGCCAAGAATTGGGAGCATGGGATTTATCCAGTCTATGCCCACCTATTTTCTGCATGTGGACATTTGTTCCTCCACCCACCTAATTAGGAAAATAGAGTGTAGAAAATGAAGGGGCGGATTTGTTATTTTGTTGTGGCTGTTTGAAAGCAAAGTTTGCTTTGCAGCCTCGTATTACAGTCCGTAGAGGGACAGTATTGTCTCCAAACCTGGCATTAGTGTTGGCTTTCCTCAGGAAGTCTAAATGGGAGGCAGAGCTATGCCACAGACTGTCACTGCGGCAGGGGAAAGGATCAGAATCACTGGAACAAGACTCCATCCTGAGAGTGAATGCTTGGGAGAGGACTGCTACTGGAGATAGGCAGAAATAACGTCTGGGTAAACAGGGAAAATCGTCACTTTGACTCTGTCAGATATTTCGATAAATGAAAATACTTCTCAAAGCCAGGGAGTTTCTAACAAACCTTGCTGTAGTCCAGTTAACATTTAAAATTCAACTTCCTTGAGAAAGTAATGTTATATGTCTTTAGCCATTTCCCTTTATCTGGTAGTTCCTTTGTTTGCTTCTTCTATTTTGTCCCCATTTGCTGTATAATGGTGGGACATTCAGCGTGGTTAGAGAGTGCCCAGTGAAAACCTATTTCCATAATTTACCCAGCTAGCCATTATCCTATTTCATTCACCCTTAGGTAACTTGTTATGCTACACAAGCAAATAAGTAAATAGTGGGTTTGTTTCACCAAGAATTCTTCGTCAATCAGGATCACATGATCACAGAAAGAGGGAGCTGGAAGGGATGCTGAGAAGGTCTTCTCTCACCCAGTGCAGGATTTGCTGTAGCTATCTCATTACTGGCAGGTGTCAGTCTAATTTACTGTGCAACTTCAGCAGAACAGGATGAGAGAGGGGTAGATGGTGAAACCCTCTAGTACATGGCAGAATCTAGATCAATTACTTCTCGGCCTGAGGATTTGCCCCCTCCTTTCAACATCCCCTCACACAGAAATGTGCCTTGGCTAACAGGTAATGGGGTATTTAGAGATGGAATGCCTTCAGATCCTCCTCAAAGGATTGTGTATGCTTGTGGGTTCAGAGAGACCACAATTTCCTAATCTAACGTACAAAACACTCAGCAGGGAGCTGAGGTTTAATCCTTGCCCGCATTATTAATTAGTTTTTTAGGGATGACTTCCCAAATCTGAAGTAAGTTCACCAGCCATTACTGAGGAACTGTTACACTGGGTACAGTCTCTTCTACCACCTCCATGAATCTAACCCTTCATTTCTTTTGCTTCCCATTTTGGCTCAGATGGGGAGGTTTTTCAACACAAAGGAAGGATGATGGGTTTAAAAACAGAGGCTTTGGTTCAATCCAAATAAACTAAAATATTTATACTTTTATTCTGGTTCAGCTGCTGAGCTGAAAAATCAGTATTTGCAAGCTCTTGAAAACCACTGGCTGTCCCACTAAATCTGCATCAAGTGGTTGCTCAAATTCCTTTTCCTACTGGTGGTCTTAGAGCTGGTCTTGTCACAGCAGAAGTGTCTCCTCTCCTCTGCTCGCAGCCCTGCAGAGCTGTTCTGGCCTGGTCATCAGCAAGGTGGAGAAGAGGTAATTTCACTCATCTCTGCTGATAATCTAGAGGTCTTATGACAGAGCATGCATCATAGTCTCTCAGCATCATCAGCTTTAGACTATTATTATGAACCTGTATCTTTTTTTTTTTTTTTTTTTCCCTGCTGAAAGCACAGTTACATCAACCACTCACTGGTAGTTTGGCTGGCAGCATCTCTTCCTCAGGAGCTGCCTTCCAAACCTGGGCATGTGGGGTAGAGGCTACCAGGGTGCAGGTGGAAGGATTGATCCTGAAGAATATAATAGCATAAAATCATATCGACTCCTATAGCACCTAGGACACAAAGCCACAAAGACACAAGTATTTACACCTTGTAGTACCACAAACCTGACTGAGGTACCTAGATTCTCTCTGCAGTATCCAGGGAGAAACAGGCACCTCAGAGTGCGATTCACAAAAGCCAGCAAGCTGAAGATAGATGTATTTTGAAAGTTGTGCCCCTTTCTAGAACTGAGATATGCTGTCAAATGAGACATCTGCCCACTTAAGCTTCACAAACAGCTGCTCTTTCCCGAAAGTTGGGGCATAAGCTTTTATTTTTCAGAATACCATACTTTCAAAACACTTCTCACCCAGACTGATCGTGTTCTCCACCAACAGCCAGCGTTACTAAGGAGATTTGAACCCATATCTCAAATACAGAGTGAGTTCTAACAGTGAAGGTGTGTTTTAGCAAGAGGTTTCAGTTCCCTCTGTCCAAGCTGCTAGAGAAATCACTCAGGAGCAGGGGGTTTACTTGCCAAATAAATGGGAGATCTGGATTCAGCTATATTCAAATCTGTCTTGTATTTTTTTCCAGCAACTTCTTAACAGGAAGTCTTAATATAAAGTCTTTGGTGAAAGAACTAGAACCCATATCTGCTGTCTCTCCAGGGACTTCCCTGTCCCTTTGATCACATTCCTTATCTCTCACAGCAATCCTATAGCTTAAGCAAGAGTCGTTTCCTGGAATTAACCTGATGGTTAAGTCTGTTCCACCAGAAAGCTAAGAGCCTGACACTTCTCAAACAAGGAAGGGAGCTGAATCCAGAGCCTCCACAACCTGTGTCTGTGCTTTAAACACTGAGGAATAAATGTTTCCTCCCGTATTTTTCTCTCATATAAAAGGAAGGCAACTTACAGATACATTACACTGTGGAGCTAGTCCTGCAGTAATGCACAAAAGGGCTCTGAGGTGCTAGTGGGGGTGCTGAAAAATGGAGTATCAAGAAGCTGGGGACAGTAACACAGAGGGACTTCAGCTGCTCAATCAGTGCTTTAAGTCTGTTTGGGGGTCTAGGCCTGGGGGATTTTCTTTCACAGTCCACAGGGATAGCATAGCTCCTGCTGGCTCCCAGCTAAGGAAGCAGAGCTTTGAATTTATGCTGGAGAGAGCCTCCTTGAAGATACAAGCAAGGAGGAGCATAGCATGGGTACCAACCCTGCCTGTGGCTTGCCAAATAGTTGGAGCTGAAGGATGGTGTAGTAGAAGGCTTTTTGTAATGTTCATCCTCCGCCCTTTTCTGACATTAAATCCAGCCTGCATGATTTTTTTTTGGCAGCAGTTTCCCACTTAGCAATAATCAGACCATATTGGGACAAAATATTCAAAATATGTAGCAATGTGGGACTGGGAAAGTATCAGCGTAAAATTATGCAAACCAATGGACATGCTGGAGCTGAATAGCATAATTTTTAATGAATGAGACCCTGGATACACTTGTTTGGTGCTGGCCTGCCAAAGAGTATAACTTGTCTTAACAACTTCTTGAAGTGATTCTGTGAAATTTCCAGCTTTTGGATTAAGAGAGTCATTAATAAATTTGGCTATAAAAGTCTGAGTGAATGTAACCAACTACTCTGAAAATGTGCTGAATAAAGCAGATGTGATGCTCAGGTAATTGGCAAACAGGCCACTTGTTGATTTTCTTGTCAGTGTTGTTGCTACCTGGGGTATGATTCTAGTCAAGAAGAAAATAGGGTTCTTTTAATTAAAACAATTAATGAAACATCATTTCACTTAACATTGTCCATAGCTTTTTAAAGAAGATTGAAAACAGTCTAATCAGGGCTTGATTTGGGTCCTACAGTGGGAGGAGAGAAGTGGACAATCAAAGGGAGTTTCACAGTGCGTATGTGAGAGGGCTGAAATACAGGCGTAACCTTGGCAGTGGAAGTTAATGAGCAGTCTGATACACCATCGTGGCTCCATTTCTCCAGCTATAATTGTGTGAGTGCTCAGAGCTGTTTCTTTCTGCCGAGCCTAGAGTGTGCATGTGTTTTCCTTAAGTCTTCTTGAAATAACAGCTGTAATCAGCAGCACCCAATTCCAGCTGATCAGGTCCTTGCTTACATGTACTCAGACACTTTCTACAGCCATAGCCTAGATAACCACACAAGCCAGGAGCTCCTATCTAAAGGAGTGTCTGGCATTTATGTAGATCTAACACTCTTCACTAAATTCATGGTAGAATGTAGTTTTGAACATGTTTGCAGGTAACTTTCTGGAAAGAACAGTAATTGTGTGTGCATATAGCTTTCTTAACTCCAACACATTTTACAAACAATACAATACACACAAAATAGCTGCTTCAGGTGATGCCCCAGTATAGCTACCCTGTAGTGGAGTGAAGTGGTTACCTGACCATGCTAGCAGCTTGATTTTAGGAAGGAAGTATAAAATGCAACTGAGTACATCAGTTAAAAACGTAGGCCATAATGAGATAAGAAATCAGGATGCAGTGATCAGCACTTCTGTCCTGCAGTGTGGAATGCTGCCAGCTTGAATTCAATGATACCTCAATCGATGAAAGACTGAGAATCCTGAATATCAAATCCACAGGAACCATGAATATATTTGTTATGATGTTCTCAACCAGTAGGAGAAGCAGGTGGGAATGTGAAAACAGCATTACTCATAGCATCTAAAGTGAGTATACTTCAAACACCACTTAGCATCTAGTCTAGACAAAGACAGGCATGTTTAAATTGGTCTTATCTGCTTGTGGCTAACCACAGTTATTAATTGTAGGTTTTCCCAGTGCACGTCCATTTGCAGCTTTGCTGAGTCTGGAAGGTGCCTTTGTAAAGGGAGAGCAGCTTGAGGAAGGAAAACTTGTCAAGGAAAATAATGATCAATACTCACTGATAAGTCTAAATAATACCCAGTCGCCACATCATCTGGAATGGATTTGAGGAGGTAAATGACGTCATGGGAAGAGGAAGTGTGTGAAATGGCGAGACAGGAGTGTTGTGGTTTAACCCCAGTCAGTTACTAAGCACCGCACAGCCGCTTGCTCACTCACTCCTCCATGGTGAGATGGAGGAGAGAATCAGAAGAGTAAAAGTGAGAAAACTTGTGGGTTGAGATAAAGACAGTTTAACAGGTAAAGCAAAAAATGTGCGCACAAGCAAAGTAAAATAAGGAATTAATTCACTACTTCCCATCAGCAGGCATGTGTTCAGCCACCTCTAGGAAAGCAGAGCTCCAGCATGTGTAAGGGTTACTTGGGAAGACAAATGCTGTAACTCCAAACATCACCTCCTTCCTTCTTCCCCCAGTTTTATATGCTGAGCATGATGTCATATGGTCTGGAATATCCCTGTGGTCAGCTGGGATCAGATGTCCCAGCTGTGTCCCCTCCCAACTTCTTGTACGCCCCCAACCTACTTGCTGATGGGGTGGTGTGAGGAGCAGAAAAGGCCTTGACTCTGTGTAAGCACTGCTCAGCAGTAACTAAAACATCCCTGTGTTATCAACACTGTTTCCAGTACAAATCCAAAACATAGCCCCAGACCAGCTGCTATAAAGAAAATTAACTCTATCCCAGCCATAAACAGCACAATGAGAAAAACTAAAGCAGTGAAGTGGACGACTACAGAAGAATGGAGAAAGACACCCAGGCAAAAGAAAGTCAGGAAGCTGGCAAACTGCAGGCACCTGAACTCCCTTATACAGAGAAAAAAGAAACAAATCAAATCCTCCCTTCTGCTGCCCCCTGTAATTTTCCAGAAATTTTCTATAATTTTCCCTGGAGTCCCATGCTGACAGCTGGCAGATGCTGAATGAGAGAGGGTTCCCAGAATGAGTGATGGCAAGGTCACAGCTGGAACGCCGAGGAAGGTACTGATGCAGTGAATCACAAGCAACTTTTGCTGCCACATAGTGGCAGAGAGGAAAGCCGCCGTATGACAGATCTCCTTTGTAGTCCTCGTCCAAAGATGATACCTTTGTATTTTTATTAGTGTTATTAGTTTATTATTGTTCTCTGGTAACAACTGTGCTAATTCTAAGAGGTTAAAGCCACAGAGAAAGGGGAAGACCTTAAGCAATGCAGTTCCTGCAGACTTAATTTGGTATGCAAGTCACTCCTTATATTCCACATAGCACTCTCCTATGCTATAGGTTTATCAACAAGTGTTGCTAAGAACATGCTTAAAAGCTTGTATTTCAGAAACTGTGTATGAATAGTACCTCTCCCTGCTGTGGTTGCTATAGTAAACCCTTGTTCTTAATTGAATACTACAGTAAATAATACTTTAAAACTGGAGAGGAAAAGAAAAAGAAAGAACACCATTAGGAGTTCCCTGAGCCACTTGAAATTACTGCTCCTTTCTCATGTTTTGCAAGTATGGAATGCTTTGTGCAGTGTGCTATAGAATAGCAACACCTGCATAATTGTGATGCTTTCTCTGTATAATTTCTTGTCCCTCAAAACTTTGCAGGATTTGATGTGGTTCAGAGCACTTCTATCAATAAGAAAAGAAGCCATTAGTGGGATTAAAATTAGCTGTTGTTTTCTTAAAATTACATATATTTTAGACCAAATTTTGGAGGAGAAGAGGACACAAAAGGTTGAAATGATCCATGCTGTAACTGCTGCCAGTGGAGCTACACCGGAGATAAATGCTCCAGTCTTTTCCTCTGGTGTTAAACTGTAATAATCCATAAGCATGGCAATTAGAGAGCGCAGTCATGCTCATGGCAGCCTTAGAGTACCACAGATAATGCTGTTCAGGAGAGAAAGTACATGGTGTACACAGAAATTGTCAGAGTATGTGTGGGGAGGGTAACAAGACAGAAGTTGGTGAGCAGCTGAGAACTGCAGCAGTTCCATATTACCTGGGAGTGAAGAGGTGGACGAAGAACCTCGAAGGCCAGATGAACTCTTTGAGGGCTAAGAGAAATATTCCATACATCATGATAAACAGCTGTGAGGCAGAAGACTTACAGATCCCTAAGGGGAACCAGAAGGAGCAGTGAGGTTAATAGAAGTAGGAGATTATGCTATCATAGGGTAGTAAAGCAGTGAAAGAGATTAAATGATCCATGAAATGCTAGGTTCAGAGATACTAGCATGAGGCAAACAATAGATTTGTATTTAAAGCACTGGAGTGCAAATAAGCTGATTTGGGCCTATTTTATGCTTTCATCAGACTCTGTGTGTGTCCTTGGTCCTCTGCCTCATCTTCCCTCCTGTATATTGGGGCTAGTGCTTTCTTCTTTGCAGGACTTTTGACAGAGGCAAACATGCTGTCATTGATGAGTTGGTCAGATACTGTGGTAATATGGGTCATAGACATAAGACATCTTTTGTAGACCGCTGCTCACTCAAGGAGCAGAAGACATGTTTATTCCTCACCAGCTAAGATGCTTCTCATGGATCTGCATTCTCATTAGCAGACAACATCTGTTTCTTCTTGTAATTAGCTCACAGTTCAATAGGTAGCTCCAGTCTCTTTTACACCTGGACTACAATCAACACGGAAATCACAGAAGCACATGTCTCTCCCCTCCCCACTTTAAAGCAGTCTGAGTTACACACATTGTTAAACACCTAATAGACAACAACTGTGTGTTAGAGCTCTCCAGCACGTGTGAAATGGTTTTTTTCTTTCTTGATGGGCTTCAGTTCTAAATGTGCTTAGGCTTCTCTGGCTTCTGTATTAGCCTCAACCCACCAGTCATGGATTAGGCCATAAAGAACTGTTTCCAGCCACCTGCACAACGGAAAGGGGAAGTGAAGTGAGGGCTGCTGGAGGGGGGAGTGGGCACCAGCTGGCCCTGCTCCTGAGGCATTATAACTGGATTCTTTGGGGTAGAAGGGTGTGAGGTCTCAGGTCATTTCCTGCCAGGTTTGCTCTGAATGGGAGGGGGGATATGTAATTGTGCTGTCTCCCTGTACCATTAGTGTCAAGGCTCATTAGGAACCCAATCTACTCAGTGGCAGTAGGCATACAAAAGAAAGAACTAGCCAAAGTCTGCAGACTGCAGAGCAGGAGTTGGTGGAGGAAGCAATTGTAAAATTCCCGTCTGGGTAATTAGAGTCAGCAGGGAATCAGATTGGCTACGGCAGGGCTTTCATTTTTCCCCTTGCTGTTTTAACAGGATTGGCAGGTGCTGCTTTATTCCAAGGGTGAGGTGATGTGCCTGTGTCATAATTCACAATGAGAAATGATAATCAATTTGCTGCCATGCTCCTGGGGTGAGCTGAGCAGACAAACTGTGATTACTATTGTTATTAGTACCTTGCTAGCATGGAGCAGGAGGATTGTTGTGGGCAGTTGTTTCTGGAAGGGACAGGATCTGTGCACACAAAAGCATGCTCCTGGCTGCTTATCTACATTTGGAAAGTTTGGGACTGCTGGCTATTTCATGCTCTTTACACTGGGATCTATTTGTTAGTGGTCAAAAAGATGTGAGTGACTCAAAATTTATCTTATGCTTTAAAATTGGCAGCATATCGGCATGCTTTATTAGCAGGACAATTTAACAGCGTTACAGCATAGTAAACCGAAACGGACCCTCTCTGAATGTGCTGCTTACTACTCATCAGTTTGCTTAGTGAGAGGTGGAAAGAGACATGGGCAAGCTATTGTGCATGCAATGCAGTTTAAGGCCTGGATCGAAATGTTGTGAAATCAACAGACAGATTCACATTGACTTCTCTGGATTCTGGCTCAGACCAGAGGGCCTGCATGCTCTGATAGTTGACATGATAGTTAAAAGGTACAGCAGTAAGGGATGTGCTGAGAAGCATAGCTGCCTGGAAAAAAGTTTTCTTAACACAGCATTTGTTCCATAAAAGATCCTAGAGAGGGAGATTTCCATAACAAATTTGCTACATTTACCAGTCAAAATAGGATTCTCTCAGCAGCTTTGCGTAGCTGAATTCCACATCTGAGAGTCAGAGCTTCTTCTTTCTGGCTCTATCCATCAATACTCAAAGGAAAGATTAAGGAACTAAAACATTGCAGACAAATTTGTTGATGATGCACAAGCCAGCATAAAATGCAGTTTGCTTCTCTTCTCTGCGACTGTGTGGTCCTGGTGCTAAGCTCTTGAATTTTCATTAAAGGATGCAAGACTTATTCCCCACCGCTGGCAAAAAATTCCTATTGTGGGCAGTGGACTACTTTCCTGAGTAAAACATACAGGATTGGATCCACAAGGAGGAAATAAGCACAATGGCAAGCCATGCTGTTGTCTAGGCATTCTTTGGTCCAAATTGTTGGGCAGGAAACCATATTTCTGTCCAGGGAAATACGTCAACATTGCAAAAAATGTTTTTCTCTCCATGAAGCAAAGCTGAGGCCTTTCAGGATATATTTTATGGAAACTATTAAAGAGAAATGAAAGTATTATCTGAAAGAGTTAGTGTTTGGACACCTGTTGGAGGTGTGGGTGACCCTGTTGTGCCCTTGGTTTCCCCTGTTCTGGGACAGTATTCTGCTGGCCAGGCTGTTCTGAGGTGCTTCTTTGGGCTCTGACCAGATTTTCCCAAGCCTAAGGTGCAACTATGTCTTACTGGAGGCCTAATGAAGCCAGTATGTACCCATGAAAATTTTCAGCTTCAGCAATTCAGTATTTTCCCACCATAAGAGCAATTTCATCTAAAAGGACAGGGAAAAAGAAACAGGGATTGCTACCAGCTCTATCCTTCAGGCTGCAGCTACGTTTTAAGAACCTATTTGGAATGCAAACAATAAGAGATGTGTGTTTCCCTTGATGCCTTTTCTTTGAGTGTCTGTGCATCTCTTCAGCATGTTGGGTCACTGTCAGAATAAGAAACTAATACATGAAAATCAGCCCTTCCCCTCATCTCCAGGTTCCTGGCTGGAATGAATCAAGCTCAGATCTGTAAGCCGCTTAGACCTTCCAAGCACAGTAGATTAAATGATGGCAATAGAAGCTTCACTAGCTCCTGACTTTTATAGCTAAGAGTCTCTCTCTCAAGTGAGAAGCTGGCAGTCCATACAGATGTATGTGTGACTGCAGATTACTTCTCAGGCCCATGTGGGCTTTTGGCCTTGCACGTTAACTTGGAGTTTGACTGAGCCTGTCCTACCAAGGAACAAAATGCATGCTTGCTTCTCCCTTACACCCCCCTCTCACTTAATCAACAACTACTTCTATCAAAACAAGGCTGACCCTCTCCCTTCCTACCCCTCACCTACCCTTGGCAGTTCCTCTGTCTAGATGGTTTAAAATCTGATTTGGGATTTGAGTGTTATTTGGATTAACTCATTAGTGGGGCTCCATTCTGGCAGGCCTGCTAATCTGTGGCAGTGGGGCACAGCACTGTGACAATATTGCACTGAAAATGAGAACTCTAATAAGATTAGCATTTTATGCATTCAGACAGGGCCTGGGTGTTTGAATGGTCTGCAGAAACCTGGTATGAATCACAGCAGGCCCAGGAGCAGACGAAGTGACTGAACTGTAATACAGTAGCCAAACACATGGAAAGGAGATTGCAATGGCGCACCGAAGCGTCAGTAGCTTGGTTGTGGGGAACAGAAACATCTCTGTCCCCATCAGCTGATTTTGTCTCAAAAGCATTCCCACACATGCCCAACAGATTAATTGCTTTTCCTAGGGATGGAGAAGGGCTAATCTGTGTCTAGGGAATCACCTTGCAAGTTAGTCTTGCCCTTACTAGTGATGATAGGGGAAGGTTTTAGTGGTTGCTTTCACAGGGAAGAAGGCTGCTGAGTCCTAAATTGTTTTTACATCGCACAGGGATGCAGTGCAAGAAATGCTTATTAATGTGTGTGACCACCAGACTTCTCCATTCTAAAATTACACCCACAAGATTAGTTGCCTGGACAAATTCCAGTCGCACTTTTCCCTCTCAAAGGCATTGTTGCTTTTAATTCAGGTTTAAACAGAGGGAAGAGTGAGCCTGTATCTGCAGCCCCCTTTGATTGCAGGGAGAGGGAGAGCTCAGCCTGGTTTCCTAGGTACACCTAGCTGAGCAAGGGAGTCCCCAGTGCTGAGTTCCTGGGCTTCTCCTACTCCACCATCCAACTAAAGCTTTTGCAGCCTTTTGTAGATGACAAGGAGACAACTGTGGGAGAAGCCGAGAAGTGAGGCACCAGGGCTGGAAGTCACTACGTAAGTGCTGTCCTAGCCTGCCACCCAGTGCTGGTTCCTGGCACTCAGATCTGCTAACGTGCTCCAGCACTGCAGCTGGTACCTGGCATGTCCAGGACTGGTTCTTCCTGGACTCTGTTGGAATATTCCTTCCTAGTTACTGAAACAGATATTCACGTCCTGGTAGAAATAAGCAACGTCTTAAAATGGGCTGCCTTTGGAGAAGTGTGTGATGACTTTTTCAGGTTCCCGCTTGAGTCCTATGGGCTCAGCAAGTAGGCAATGGCTCTTGGGTGTTGTGCAGTCAGCAGGTGATGGGTTACTCTAGCTTCTGGTTTTAGTGAGCCATGCGTAAGAAGGGAAGGCTATTATTTCTGGTCTTGTTTTTCCAGGACAGCCTAGGAATGATCAGAGCTGCACAAGCTCTCAGCATGGTGATGGATCCAAACCGAATGCATCCACAAAATGATGCTGAAGTTGGCAATAGTTTCCAAACTGGAATCAGTGTGTCATATTTATAAAAACAGTTAACAGAGCTAGGGAGAGGTGATAATTCCAAAGATACCACAAAACTGCTTCAACACCAGAGAAGAAGGGGAGGAAGGAATATTTTCTTGGGAAAGCAAGAATGGTTAACAGTGCTGTGGGGCTGGACTGTTCCAGGGAGAAGATGTAAGAAGGTGGTGCATTCATTGGTGAAGAGAGTTTTCATTCACATGACTCATCATGTCCACAGAACCATCCTCCTATTACAAGGCTAAAAGTGCTGCTGAGGGAAAATATTTTATTTTGTAAATTCTTTTCACATATAATCTGGGGTGGATAGTTTAAGGAATTGTTTTGATTTTTTAAAAGTGCTTGGTTTTTGTTTAGTTGGTTTTAAAAAAGATGTCTGTCACTTCACCATTGAATAAAAAGTAGTAATTGAGTAGTGTTCCTGACAAAACAGAAATTGTATTTACAACCAATAGCTTTAATTGGGTAAATGAGGTAAAATCTGGCACAGTCTTAGAAACTGCTGTTTGTCTGACTTAATAAGCAATAGTCAGTTGTTGTTTGTAATGGCACGGACTAAAGCTGCCACACCAGTGGTTTATCGGCTCAAGAATTTAATAGAGCAGCAGCCTTTGTGACTGTGGCCTGACATTCAGCCTTGACAATGCTGCCCGGATTTATCTAGGTGACGAAATATATTGAGCTTTCACTCTGCAGTGTGGGGGGTGGTGGAGGGATTGAGTGGTCATTTTTCTTTAAATAGTGAGATAGTTTTTCCTGACAACTGAAAAGGAAGGGGCAGAGAAGAAAGAACGTGATGAGATTGCCTTGTTTTAAAGTGTGTGAGGTGCAGAGAGCAGGCATAGTATAGGAAAAGGTGAGTACAGAGGAAGATTAAAAACAAAGGTGTATTTACACTGAAGAGTGCTTAAATGCCATTAATATGTATTATAAATCTTTAAATGCTCTGTTATTCAAGCATAGTATTAAGTGGAAGGAAAAAAAAACCACAACTGCTACTGATTTGCATTTTGTTATTAATTCAGAGTAAAAGAGAGGAAAAATTGTCAGCAAGGTGCCTTAGCGAATCTTTATATAATAGTAACCGTCTATGTATGGGAAGCAAATACTTTAAAAAAATGAGTAAAATTAATAGAAATGTAATTCAGAGCAGCACTAGCACTTCATCTTCATGTAATGATATGGGCAAAGCCTGAATTCCAATGCTCTGCAGTGAATTATGGGACATGGTAGAGCTTGCAGGACTGCAGAAATAAAACACAATCAGTTATAATGTCCCATTAGGAAAAGGTGATGTAATGAATTCTTCTTTCATGGCCTAGCAATGACACATTTCATTCGCTAGGTTATTTACCCCTGGATAAAATTCGTAATCTCTTTCATAATATGAAAATATCTCCTTAGATACATTTGCAGGGGAATCTCATTAGAAGGTTTTGCTGAACGCATTTTTTGTCAGTAAAGGCAGTGAGCTTCATCAACAAGGAAGCAGGACTGGGAGCCATTATATTCCTGACTGCTGCTGGATGACGCTGGGTGAGCACCCTTGGCTGCTGAGACTCTTGCCTATGATTCTTCCGATTCCACCTGTCACAGGTCAGCCGGCATAGTGAAGACTCCCTTATTTAACCTGCTTCAGCCAACCCAGCTCATTCTGGGTGAAATGTGTTGAAGCCATTTAGCGTGCCTGACAGGGAGGTAATCTTTAGTGGGAGAGGTGATGCATGGCTGTGGAGAGGCCTGAGTAGTACTAGCTATGGTTAGGGGAGGACACATGTCCAGAGCTGTAAGATATTGGCCCCTTGAAGCAGGTTGTTACATGTGTAGGAAGGCATAGGATCCATCCCTGAACTCAGCTAGGATTTCTGGATGCTCCAGGAAAGCTGTCACTAATGTGCTTGTTTTCTTTTGGCTCAGTGCACAGGTTGAGACATTATAAAGAAGACTGGCCTGCATGGGCCAAGTTTGGAGCTACTATGCATGAAAAAATTACTCTTTAGTGGCTTGGCTGACTCTCATATTTTTCTGGACTAAGGAAGCAAGAGTGAACAAGATGCCATTCAGGAGAGAGAACTACTTTTAAAGGAAAGCTATTTTAATTTGATCTTTTCTTAAATCCAGAAAGGAGGCTTGAGAATTCTTAAAAAGCTCGCCCGGAAATACAGTTGGCTTGCTGGTATAAAAAACCACATACAAATCACCCCAGAACAGGCCTTGCAATTTCTCATGCCGTGTAGCATATCTGTCTCTACTAACAGGTATCTGCTAGCACATCTCTACAGGTCTGTAAATATTCAAGATTTAGCTTTAATGAAAAATACTATCTCTGTATAAAGAAAAGGTAACAGTTTATATGCAAATGTTATGGTACTATCTTTTTAGTTATCTTAGTTTTTAAAAAAATCAAACCATGGCCTTCAGTCCTATTTAAATGTAATAAAATAAAATAAAAAATCACTTTCTCTCCAGAGATCCAAAAAGCTGAATATATTTTCCTAGCTGATTGATGCTTTTCCATTTATTTTTAAATGTAATTTTCCCCGGGTAAGGAATTGTTCTCTTGAATGTCAAGAAGGAAATATTTCCCAAATCATAGGCTTGGATTGGCTGGCTCAAGCCTAATGAGATAGCTCTGTTGAGAGGGGGTAGGCTGTGGAAGCAGAGAACGGAGTGATTTGTCACGCTGGTTTTCCAACCATTGCTAAAGAGCTGCTTTGTAATGCCAGCCTGCCAAATCTCCTGGCCACAATTAAATTACTCCCTCCGCATGCACGCACATCCACACCCTCGCCCTTTAGATCTATCACTGACAGAATAGTTATTAAACAAAAACTCAGCTCGGGGAATTATTAATCGCCAGGCTTCGTTTCTTTATCAAATGTTGTGGCCCGGAGGGAAAGCTCTTTAAGCTTTCGGAAAGACCATGGCACATTAATCACTGGAGGGAAGCGGGGTGTGGGCTTGGCATTTGTAATACTTGTCAGATCAGAAATAAGAGATTCAGAGATCAAAAGAGATGTTTATGACTTGGAGGCAAAAGGGTTTCACTTTTCTTGTTCTTCTTTGTGTTCTCTTTTTTTTACTGTTTGTTTTGGGATTTTGTTTTTTGGGTTTGCTCTGTTGGTCTGTCCCAGACTTGGGACTTGTCTTACACTAACTCTGTTGCTATACCTCTGGCCCACGCACTGTCCAGGAAGAGAGAGGCCTGGGTTATGGATGCAGCTCTCTATGTACCCAGTAGCAAAACAGAGGTCACTGCTTCAGAGTGCCAGTCTGCTGTAGTGCTGCATTTGTCCAGGCACCAAGCAGGCCACAAACGGCAGTCGAAGTTGGGAAGCTGGGGGTACTTAGGTGCTTGTCTGTATAAACTAATTAAATGGAGGTACCCAGCACTGAAGATCAGTCCTGAAAAACATGCCTGACTTCTTGAAAGTTTAATACTGGGTTCACTGTTATACGCAACAAATATATATACACATACTCTTTTTAAAAATTACTACAATCACAGCAGTTCCAGACCATATATATGGCAGATTAAGCCAATATTGTAGGCTGCCTGTGGCTGGAAGTACTTACCCTGTGATTAGTTAAAGCATTAATTAACATTGACCTTGTTCATCCTAAACCTGAGACCTTTAGCCCCTGTAGTATGTGGGGAGGTTTTTACTCCTGGCAGGGTACCTTATGAGGAATGTCATGTCAGCTGCTGTTCAGTTGACAGGTTTTTCCTCATAAAAGGCTGGTGTATCAACTGAAGCGAGTAGCCTTTATTGTAACACTTCAGCAACACTGCACTTTGCATTCCTGATTCTTGCTCTAGCACCTGAAGAGATTCTTCAAACTACTGATGTTGCAAGGTGGGTTTTCTGGTACAAGTCATCCCCACCTGTACATGTGATCTTTTCTGCAGCAAAAAACTCCCTGATTTCTTAGCTTGAATACCTTAGCTTGAAATACATAATAATTTTAGCATATATTATAAACACATGTCCAATATGACTTGGAGCTAATTATCAAAACAGCCTTCTTCTTCAAAATAATACATACATATATATAAAAAATATGTTTTTAGAGAAAGAGTAAGAAGAGTATGAGTGTATGAAATCTGTGAGAGGATGAGTAAGTAAAATCAACTTTTGTAAATAATTCCCAGCTTCCCCTCTCATAAGAGCATAACTTGAGTTTGTTGCACTAATTTCCTATCAGAACCACCCAGGGTTTTGGCTGCAGTGAGAAAGCTGCAGGTATCTGGAACCTCTGTCTCACAGGAGCACTTGAGGGGATAATTCTGCGGTATATACAAGAGGTTGCAGTGAGGATTCCAAGCTCATTGGAGAATATGCTGTGTGTTAACATGCATTTATACCATGGCTGGCACACAGCCTGGTTTTGTACAGCCCTACTGTTAGCTGGAGCCTCTAGGCACTGCTGTAATATAAATATTCTGGAAGAATAATAGGGCTATTTGTGGCTCTTGAGGGCAGATAATATGGTCGGTATGCAGCATGTTTTTCAAGCCTTCATCTCTTATTTTTCCAAGCATCCAGCAAGAGAGAAGAAACAAACCACATTTTCTGTGCACAGACAG
>NW_010287507.1:118776-128412 GCF_000700745.2 Antrostomus carolinensis
ATTTTGAGAGAGCCACAAAACACTTGTTGTGTGTGTTGTCCTGACATTGCAATATGATATTTGCATTGTGATGCTGTATCACTGTGCGAGATGAAGCTGTCTTCTGAGGAGTCTCATGTCTGGCAAGGCAGTTCCCAACTCAGAGGCTCACTTCTTTTAGAGGAATTTTGTCTGTACATGTGTAAACAGCAGCAAATTTTTTGGCATCTCCAGAGCAATCTGTATAGATTTAGGCACTGAAAGACTTGAATGACCTATAATTCCACAGGCAAACAATTCAAATTACTAGTTCTACTCCCAAGTGCATCATCATATACTGAAAAGCATATTGGCACACCACTGTGAATAGCAGTCAAGCAGTCTTCCTAATGAACAGCACAGCAAAAGAGAGTGTGTGGGCCAAGAAAAATACTCAGTGAGTCTGGTTTGTCCATCAAGAAAACCCTAGTTTGCTTTGTATCTGCAGAGCCCAACGACAGGTTCCTTGAGCTCAGTGCTTTCCTTCCTTCAGATTACCTTGTCAGCTGCCCCACTATGCCTGTTCTCAGGCCATGTCTTGTTCCCCTATAGTTGAGCTGAGGTAATTTACTCTTCTTTCAGAGCAGAGTATGTGATCTCAAATGGCACTACAATTACTAAATGATAAGATCTTGCACACAGGCTGTTACTCCTGAATAGCTGATACACAGTAGCATGCATATGGGGCACTCTGACAGGCTCAGCAGTTCCCACAACAGCAGTGGGATCTGCACTTTTCAAATTAGGACGTGGCATGGGCCTGTGAGGTGCAGACAGTGGGTAGGTAGCTGAGGATAAGGTGTTAGAGAAGCCTTGGGGCTGGGCAACAGGCAATTTCCTTCCGAAGCATTTTTAAAATTTAATTAATGAGCACTGAAACAAGGTTTTATCACATCCTGCACTGCATATTTAATGGTAGTGGCTGATATGTCTCAATGCAGGCTTAGCTGCAAGCTTGGAAGAGCTTTCCTAGTGTCTGCAACTGAACTATCTGCCTTATATTAATCAGTTCCTGGCAGAACCAGTCTTGAATTATGGTTAAAACAAGGGTGCATCTGGATTTGTCTGCTTCCAGGGCTTTGGTTTTGCTGTAGGTCTCTGGCATCCAAGCCTAAATCATTAATCCTAATGATAGGTGTTATCAGTCACTTCACTAAGTTTATTTTTCTTCAGTAGACCTATATTTTATGTTCTTATACATGAATATATTTCTATACATATATATTTAAGATATATTGTATATATAAATGTATATGTATAAATTGATTCTAAAGTGTGAGTTACTTCACAGTGGAGATGCCACTGTATTTAAAGATGCTACTGTGATGCAGAGGTAACATTCTGCTGTTCTTTTTGACAGAAATATGCAGTTAGGAATAATTCTCAATGTTAATACCTTCTACTGCTTGTTAACTGTGTTATGGTAACACTTAGCAGACCGACTTGAGAGAGAATCCTTGTTATAGTTAGTGCGGCAGAGACATCTAGCAACCAATCTAGTCCTCACCCTGCAATGCAAATAAGTGTTGGCAGAGGACAGAGTTAAAAGAGATCCATTAGTGTCACCAAGCAAGTGTGAGAAACGGCCCACCCTGGGACAATATGTGCTCTACTGAAGACATAGACTGCCACTGCCACTGCGACACACTGCTCTTTTTCTACTCATTTGGTGGGACACCCAGGGGCCACATCATTTTTCATTTGTTCCACTATCACACTCCTGTGTTGCCACTGATTTATCTTCAGCAGCTGTAGGACCCTGTACAAAGGCTGAGCTCTACATTACATCAGCTGTGAACAAGGTGAAATGCCGCTGAGCACAGGCACAGAATCACAGAAAACCAGCTGGGGAAGAGTTCTTGAGTACTCATAACCAGAACAGGGCCTGCTCCACCTAACTTACTCTGCCTGCCTCGCCTGTACTTGAAGAATGGTAGAGACACCCAGACCTCTGCATCCAATCCAGCCCACTGCTCCCCCATTCCTAATGTTAGAAAATTACATTCCTTTGTTTAACTTCCCTTTGCTTCAGTTGAGCCACTACTGCTTGTCATACTTTCCTATTCTTTTTTTTTTTTTTTCTGCCTTCATAACTATTTTATCTGTTATCTTGACTACCTTCAGTTTATTATTCTGTTCACCTAACAACTGCAATTTCTTTCTTTTCCCTTATGCCCATGCATTTTAGCACTCTGCTTATTCTTATCACCCTACTCTGGAACAGTTCCAATTGGGACACATTTTTCTTGACCTCTTGCTAATACTGCCTGGCTGAGGGAAGGAATGGGAATCCTATGTTAGAGAAATCACTGATATAAATTTTTGCCAAAAGGGAGGAAGGGAGAAAGGAAGGAAAGCAGAAGTGGGAGATAGTGACTGGAGACCTCCTGCAATTCACAAGTTTCAGAGTAATTTGTTGATAAGAGGTCAAAGGATTTAGTAGTGAGAAGTGCAAAACAATGCACTTTGGAAAGAACTACTTCAGCTACACACAAGTATGTATGTACGTACATGCATCTACTTGGCTGCAGCCTCTCTGGGGGAAAAAAGATGTCAATGAAGACATCATCTCTATGTGCAGAGCTGGTAAAAAAAAACAGTAGCAAAAATGTCTGTATGAAACAGGGAACAAGAATAATGTAGAACATATTAAAGCAGGATTACATTGATTGGTGTTACAGCTCCAGCTAAACTACTGCATTCAGTTCTGGTTGCTAAACGGCCATTCCAGAGACCAAGCCAGACAAGAGCCCAACAAAATTATTAAAGACACAGCATGGAGGAATGGGAGAGTCTATGCCAGATGAAGTTAAAAAAAGACTAGGATGACTTAATTTGAAAAGTGCAAAGTAATAGAGAAGATAAGAGATAATGAATTCCTTTCTGTCCCATGGCCTAAATGCAAGTCAGCTCTTGATGAAATAAGAAGACACAAATTTAATATGGATCAAAGGAAATTTTGTTCTCAGTGAAGCATAATGGCCAGATATCTTCGCCTGACTTCTGTGTGCCTGGCACAATTCAGTGCAAGACAGACGTACAGCAGTATTTTTAAGCTATTTCTGCTGCTTTCTGGTAAGAGGACCATTGCTCTGTGTCCTGGGCCAGGTCTGCTGCTGCAGCAGTAAAAGGATCATTTAGGTGGCCAGTGCGCCCAGACTGCTCAGGACTGAGCCCTTGCTGGCCACTCCAGTACTGTTAGTACAGAAGTGCTTCATTTTTCATTAACTCCTGCTGCAGATAATCCTGCTTTGCAGTGTCACTCCTTGTTATATTTGCAGTGCACTTCCCTAGCCATAGGTTTTTAGTGTTCTCAAATGTGTCTAAGCTCGTTAGCTGCCAACCTCAGTTGAGTAAACAGATCTTTCAAGGGAAGCACTTTTTCATGTTGTGTTTTATGTAGAGATAAACAGCATTTTTCACCTTTTGTTATTGTCCGAACAACGTAAGCACAAATATGGCTGAAGATCACAATGCCTGATGTATCCTGGGAATACGTTATCCATCAAGCGTGAAACAGAGGTAGAAGGGAGGAAAAATTCTTAATAGTAGTGTCATTTATTTCATGACTTCGCAAAACTGCCTCACCCATGAGATAATCTGTGTATCTCTGTGTGGCCATTGTCTCCAATTATTTATCTTGATTCAGCTAATACAGCTAGTATCCAGAATATGCCTGCTGGTTTGAGAAAAGATGATGTCAGAAAAATAAAACCTGAGATTGTACCAGTTCAAAGGAGAGGAGAATTAAAATCAAGAGGAATTTGGTGCACTTCCTTGAAGTGTCTCCCTTTGCATTTATGCTACTGTAATTACTTTGTGGTGGTATGAAGCTCCTTTCCCATCAAAAAATTCTTCCTGTCATCTCAGGAGCATCTCTCTAAAGTGACCTGATTGGGCTTTGGCTCTTACGTTTTAATTAGGCTCAAGAAGAGATTCTCTTAATTAGGGCCCCTGATTGAAGGAGATCTAGGAGCATTCCATGATTGTTGAAAGAGAGGAGGATTAGGAAGTAATTAACTCCCCAAGTTCTGTTTTTCTGGCCATCTATGGTACCCTAACAGAATTTAGGGCTAATTGCTTCCTGAACAGAAGGGATAGCGCAGCACTGTCTGGCAGAGCAAGCAGGCACTGGTCTTTCCTTGTGTACCCTGTAGGTCCCTTTTGAGAAAGGAACAGAGCCTTTATTATCATAGCATGGCTGGTTCTACCACCATGACCTTGTCTGTCCACAGGAGTTACTGAGCAGTGACCACGAGCATGAGTTTGAACTGCATTAGCGAAGCTGCACCAGTGCACGCAATCAGAGGGCTGCTGCTTCACACAAAAGCTTATGCTGTACCTTAAGAACCAGGAGAGGAGTTACTGCAAAGTAGGTGGTAGGCACTACATCCTTATGTGGAGCTCTGTCTCTGTTGATAGGTAGGAAAGGGCAACTGGGGGAATGTCTGCAGGGGAGTTCATATGGCACTTGGGAGAGCAGCCTGGCTACAAGAGGGTTGGGCAATTTGTAGATGTGACAGGGCAACGTATGAATGCATTAAGGAATAAAGAAGGAAGATATTTTAGTTAACTTTAGGCTTTCTACTCCACATGTAAGACTATTTTTATGTGGCTTAAGGGAGCCAAGAGTGATGCAGAACCAGGAATAGTGGGTTTCTTTACCAAGAAAGGTGCATGCTGTTGGTAAATTTGAAGACTTCGGTGGCATGGGGAAGAGAGAGATTTAGGTAGGGAAAATACTAGGTATCCGAGGAACTCCCTACATTCAGATGATCAAATCTGCTAAGAAATCAGTAACCTGATAGAGCCTTGTAGAGAAAGGAAAAAGGTTGAACTCTGTATTATCAAAAGCACGGACTAAGGCCTTAAAGCTGCACTTCATAGAGGGAATAGTGTTTCTGAGAAAAGAGTAATTTGAAATGGTCATCCTCCAGGAACTTGGGCTGTTCAGCTATAAGAAAGCATTTGAAGGAAAAACAATCAAAGTGCAATACCAGAGAATGAATGGAGTTTTGGGTTTAATAGACAGTGGGATTATTCAAGTAAACATGACATAGAATAAGGTTATAAAGAGGACATCACGATAACAATAACTAATGTTAAACAACAAAGCAACGCCAGCACCAAAATCAGGTTTTACATCTGCACATGGCAGGTACAAAAGGAGTGTGTGTCTCGTTGATCGTGAAAATCTATTTATGTGTTGGTAGATAAAGTATTTGCACAATGCTATGAAACACTTAAAACTCAAAAGTCTGGGGTAGAGATTAGACTTTGAAATCACCTTAGCTGAAGTTACTAAGCTTTCAAAAGTACATAGCATCAGGCAGACACTGTTTTTTAATGTGGTTCAACCAGCCCAGCTCAAAAAATCTCTGTGCACTTTGTAACACAGCCCCCGTAACTATTTACAATTGAGTGAGGTGATTTCCCCTGGCTCAGAAATCAAATTGCAGTGGCAGAAGTGGGATCAGGAAGAAGAATTAAAACTCTCAGCACTCCTTATTCTTGCCACTAGATCAAACTCCTGCTTCCACGCTTCAGCACAGTACAGCCTTCATTAGGAAAAAACACTTTAAACAAACAGATGAAGTGCACATAATATTTTTATTCCTCAAAATCTGGAATTCTATATGCCATTAACACTGAGTCATTGAAATTGCTCCAAAATGAAATATTATAGTGTGTTGTGCCAATGCCTTGAAACTCTTTGTGTTAAGGTTTCAACAAGAGAAACCAAAACAAAACTCCGAACCTGAAATTTCCAGTCTAGGCATCACATTTCAGGCCTAATGCACAGGAAATATCAAAGTATTATGAGCCATCATGTCCACACAGAGAGGCAGATAAAAGTCTAAAGTCGACAAAGATCAGACTGCAAATAGGATACACATTTAACTGAAGATAATTAACCACTGGAACAGATGGTAAAGGGATGTGGTAAATTAATCGCCTAGAGTCTTTAAATCAAGATTGGATGTCCTTCCTTCTAAAAGAGATGGCACGGTTCAGCTATAAATTATTGGGCTTGATGGTGGTATTGCTGGGTGAAATGCTCTGGATTGTGTCATGTGCAGGAGGTCAGAGTTGATGAGCATAATGATCCATCCCTGTAGACCTTGCTATCCATGAATCCATTATGTTAGCTTGAAAAGTTTTATATTTTAACAAAGCAGTTACAGACTGTTAGGTTCACAGTGTGCAGCTTTAGAAGTTTCTAAATACTCTTTCATTCTATGTTGTAAAGGGTCTGAATTAATCTTGTTAATATTGTTTGAAAGCATGCAAGCACAAAATATGAACATGCCTTGTTTTTAACACATTGATTCCCGTATCTCACTAAAACAAAAAGTGGTCTTCAGGCAAACACTGATTGTGTATTCCCCCACATATTCATTGCCACAGCTCTTGGGTGGATATGTGGTGGAAAATTTTCTTCATCATCTCTTTCTTTCCATCTCTTGAGCAATGTCAAGAAAGTGGTGTGTCCTAGGGTAAACAGGGACTTGTCATACTGGCATGTCTCCACTTTTGATTGCTTGAAGAGAAGTTCTGTGACAGACGACTACTCCATCACTCATAACTGTGGCAACACTGTGGTCTACTGCTCCCTAGTCTGCTCCTTTTCATCAAAGTACCAGCCTACCATGCAATAGTTCTTATTTGTCTCTTCAGTGTTAGGTCAGTGAATATGCTTTTAGCTGCAGTATCTTTTAGGTGAGACATGTGGGCTGGGATTCAGGTGCCTGAACACAGGCACACAGTACTATCTCAGATGCTTTTGAACATCCTGCCTGGACTTCAGCTGCTGCTGTGAAGAGTGTGGATCTCTAGCCCCATAGTCTTCTGCAGCAGTAGCTGGAAATTAAAAAGAATAGCCAAGGCCATGTGAACTGGCACTGGATGCCTGTATTAATGCACTGAATCACTCCTGAAATGTTTTTGGTCATTAAAAATCCCAGTAAACTCTTGGTGAGTCCTAACAAACTGATCTAATCAGGCTGCAATTTGGATTACTTTCTGCCACTTGAACTTCATCCCCAGTTTCATTTGCTTATGGTAGCCTTTCCTTCCTGTCCTGAACTACTGTGTTGTGGTGCCGACCACACCTCTATGCAATTGCTGAATTTCAGAATGCACTCAGCTGTGGTCATGCCTCTTGACAGATATATTGTTTTGTAAAATGTTTTGGGATCATTCCTTAATATATCTCCAGTGTTTAAGATCTCAAAGCACTCTGTGATTATATACAGAAAATGCTGGGTTCTCCTTTCTTGTTACAGTACAAGGTTATCAAGACATGATTAATGATGATGGGGGTCTCTGGTTTCCAACATTTGACTTTTCTCCAAAAAGGCACTTGAAGAGTCACTCAAAGAGAGACTGCTGAGCCCTTTGTCAGTCCTAACCTGAACAACTCACAGCAGAAATACCCAAAAATTATCATTTGCTTCTTAGAAATCTTGGTCCTAGTGAATTTTCATTGTCATTCCATGCACATGTTAACATCTTTTGTGATTATGAGAAACAGTCTTGCATGTCTACAAGGCAGTTTTTAGTTAAGCACCAGGGAAATAACATTTTGAATATCTATCCCCTAATGCTGCTTAAATTAAATCAGTTTCTCTCCTCTCCTTTCTTAATTCTGATTGACCCTCCATACTCATTTGAATTACATTATTTTTCTGTCTTCATCTATTCTCAAAGTTTATAGTCTCTTGGTTATATAACCATAAACATTAAGTTCCTCTCATATGTAACCAAGATTAAAGCCATGTATATAAATCTGGCAGCAAAGTGGTATTTTTGCCCACTCTTGAATTGTAGATATATTTCTTCAGTAATGACTGAGCAATAATTCATCATTTTAACTTTTTCAATCCCCACACAAATATGTAAACCAAAAGTGCAATAAATATTTTTGCTGGCAGCTGGCTATTGCACTTAAACACCTGAGAAGGCCAGGTTATATCTGTGAACAAATGTAGCTGCTGATTCCTTCCATGTTATTACAATTAATTCTGATTCCCTTGCACTGCAAGTTGTACAATAGAGCACTCAGAAAGAACGGCCATTGAGTCACCTTTCTCCCACAGTATACTACATAGCACCTGCAGTCTCTTGTTTAGGTATATAATAATCTAATCTGTACTACTTCCAGCTCATTTATTTTCTGAATCCCACACATACTCCTACCTGTGCAGCTGTGGTGGATCCCACAGGTCTGCCCAGGCAAATATGCGGATATACGGATTCACTTACTGCAGGTGATGCATGGATGTGCTGTAAGGATGCACAAGCATCCTGCACACCACTTTTAAGCATGGCATTGCTAACCAAGGATAAACTTCTCTCATCTGCCCAGATGTTTTCAAGGCCATTGGTGACTGCAGCACTCATTGCTATTTCAGGTCCTGTGGGAAGGGATGAAATCAAAGCCACTGACCCTTGCACAAGGTTTGCTCTGGGCTCCATTTTGTTGATTACAACAGGGTTACAGCATGACTCCTTGTGGCAGCCCTGGGAGAGAGGCACTAGGTCTAACATTCTGTAGGGCTTCAGGAGCAAAGCTCTCCCATCTTTGCTTGTAGTTGTTTAAGCACTGCACCAGTGCAGATTGTGGGTTACAAGTAAACAGGTTGGTGGCACCCACCCAGACTTCACATACATCTATACCTGATGGCCTAATTTCTAGACAGTCCTCTTTTGAGGGCCTGCATCAGCAGCTTTCTGCATGACAGTCTGTTTTCTCTGACTTCAGTTTCCTAGGGCTGCTTTTTGCTCTCTCTCCCCTAGTTCTCTCCTTACACACTGCACTTGCCCTCACAAAAATTCCTCCATAAGTTCTATCCTTTAACCCACTTCAGACCCTACAAGATGCTTTTCACCTATAAAACCAAGGCATTTTGTCACTTGTCTGACTTTAAAGTGCTTTATGCAGCACTCTTGTTCCATACTGCACATTAGCTGCCTTTTACATTCCCTGCTGCACCTGCGCCTCTCTCTGCCCCCAGCACCCAGCCAGATGGGAAGCTGTATCCATCTCTCTCTTACACACACAGGAACCTGTGGTGGAACACATAGTTCCACCACAAAGATCTTAACTTTAACTTAGAGTCCAAACAAAGGTCAAAACTTTAGCTTGCCAAGTCCAAGGGATTTGGCAGGCTCATACTCTCTGTTTTCACCCACTCAGTCCCCTTTTTAAAATTCAATACTCCAAACAAAAATAAAGACTGATTGAAGCTAGTCTGTTTCATCTGATTTTGGGGTACAGCCCGCGGAATAAGCTTGGATGGCCTCACTCCTAGAGAGAGTGCTTTCATCACCTGAGCTTTCCTACAAATAAAATAAATTATAGCTCCCTGGTTGCTAAAAAAAGGAAAAGAAATTTTATGAATATACTGTGTTTTCAAGCCTGTAACTATAGGGAGAGGTATTATTTTGTACTGAATCACATAATGTAGCAAGGAAAAAAAACAGCAAGGTTTTGGACACAAAAGCTTTTTCTGAACGTACAGGCAGCCTAACTTGTGTTTGAGCTGCAATTCACTCTGCATTGAGTCTGTTAGGGCATTAATTCTCCAGCTTCACAACACTGTGCTAGCCTCAGCA
>NW_010287507.1:128448-137300 GCF_000700745.2 Antrostomus carolinensis
AAAAGCAGATCAGAGGGAAAAGCCCTTTTAAAGGGGGAAAAAAAAAAAAAAAAAAAGAAAATAGAGGATGGAGCAGTAATTGGGCCCAACCACAGCAGTCCAGCAGAGGGAAGTTGTTTTCCTTCTGAGCCAAGTCAATAATGAGGTACCCAACTAATAAACAACAGACTCACTACAGAAAGACCAACTTTTCATCTTGTTGCATACCTCTTGTCAACATGGGAGAAGGTCTGTAGGAAGTAGAGAGCCCTTGATTTAGTCACGCAAGGACCACGATTAGAATTAAATTCACTTCAAGGAATTTGTCTTATTTCCTCCTTCATCAATTAACTGCTGCTCAGAATCATCTCCTGACTACTCCTTCCCCAGTTTGCAGTAGCTGGATGTTTCTCAGATGGCAGCTAAAACTGGCAAGAAGCATATTTGCTGTAGGAAAGTAATTCAGGTCAGTCCCTCAGGCAGTGCTTCAGGCTCCAGATCTGTATATAACACAATGCTCAGTTTGGTTCAGAGGGAGGAACTGGCTTTTGTGTGTTACAGGATGATGCCATACAATGGGAGGCAACTTCTTGAAACCTACCGTCAGGCACCACCAAGGAAGACCAGACCCCATACTCTACTCAAGAAGCAAGAAATGGACGAAGCTGGAAGCCAAACAACCACCTGGTTCCTTTCATCTTAAAAGTGTCTTGGCATTTGGGTAATGCCTGATGCAGGTTCAAGACCTGAAGGCTACTTTGTTTTACGCTTTGGCTAAAAGAAAATGAAGGGTGAGTTCCCAAGGATGCTTAGGCCCGTGTGTAACTCTTGCTCATGCTCTTTGAAGGCCAAAGGACCTCCAGGTTGAGATTTCTAGAATGTGGTTTTCAGGAAGATATTGTCTAGTACTATAAAACATGGTCTTGCTTAAATTAAAAAAAAAAAAGCATCAGTTCTCTTACAATTTTCTCCTGGATGCATGGAAAAATCTTTTAAAGTTTGGAATGAGAAAACTAGTCCTCTTCTTCATCACAGTTAGCAACTGCCAGATCTAAATTACAACAGTGTAGTCCAGTGAGTACTGGGCTTTGCTGTCAATCAAATTTTATTGCTAGCTTTGCCATCAGTCATTGCTATGACATAATCATAGCTCATTTTCATGTTTCTGTTTCACTTCCTACTCTAGAACTCAAGAGCTAGGAATATCTCTTATTAGATACCTGGACCAAACTTAGAACAGGAGGTGGGAAGCTTTGTTGAAGATCTCTACTTGCTATTGTCATATAAGCAAATACTGTTAAAGAGCATTGCAGCTTTTTGTCCTGGAGTTGGGGATAGGAGTAATGGGAACAGGACGCTTATGTTTTGTTGCCAACTGGCCAGGGAAAAAGAATACGTATAAAATATGTGAATTTAAAGGGTTATATGTGAAACATGGCCCAGTAACTTGAGACTTGGGATAGCTACAGTTGATTAGCTACACTAATGCAGACTTTTTATGTGACTTGTGGTGACTTAGTTAATAACCTTTAAAGTTAAGATATTTGCATTTACACAGCTTATGGTGCCGTTAAGAGTGTAATTTGCTAAAGGTCTGAGGTACCCAGAAGCTGGTAGCAGGAGTGTCAGCTCAATGCCTACAGCACATATGCTCATAGTGGTCTGTGATAACCCAGTTCTGTGCTCATTCTTCTGGAAGTACAGAGTAAAGCTGTAAGGAGAGGCAAGGACTAGGCTCGCAACTGAGATGTTTATGGGTGTTCAAAACCCATCCAAGAGACTTTACATTATTCTATTTAGGGGCTGGTGTCTTCATATGTTGTGCATGCACAGGAAGGGAGAAAGCAAAGACAGCTAGCTGCTATATGAAATGTGGATTTAGGTTCTGCCTTCATTTCAAACTACTGCATTGTAGTGGTACCCTTGCAGGACAGCAATTTGAAATGAGCATTTTTGTCTCTGACCTCAGACTGCTCAGGACAACACTAGAGCATTGTGTATGGAGTAAACAAAACAAATTGAAGTCTTGCATTATTCTCCTACTGCTGGGTGGAGATCCTTGCATATGGTGCAAGTGGTATTTTGTAAGAGTTTGGGAAACAACAAATCCAAATGTATCTTTGTTGCTTTCCTCCTTGACTTCTGGATAATCAAGACCCTTGTATATTTTCCCCCTTTGTAATACCCCAAGATGCAACTCCCTCTGGGAGTTCCCCAATCTGTGTATCAGCAGCAATCCTATAATCCCATATAATTGTATTAGTCTCAATAGCAGATTAGCTCCAAGTGCCCCTACAGATAAGGAGCTGTCAGCTCTGCTATTGTTTCCCACTTAATGTGATTCCAGACAGCAAAGAAGAAAAGCAGCTGAGAGTCCTCTGTCTCACATAACAGTCCACAGTTTCTAAACCAATTAAGAAAAAGGGATTTACAGTTGACTGGATTAGGGGCTCTGTTTATATTAGCCTATATTTCTTTTTATATTACCTTTTATCTAGCCTTGTAATCAACAACCCTTTTCTCTGCCTTTTGAAACACCCATCCGTGTCCTTACCTATCCATTTCCCAATCCATGCCACATGTAGGATTTCAGCCATCTGTCTGGTTAACTTCACTAGCCTGCATTATTGCATATTTGTTTAGAGGACACATGGTGTATGAAGCATACCGAGTAATACTGACATTAAAACTGATGCCTGATTTCAGATCAGTTTCAAGATGACCTCACTAATGTAAGTGCATTTGTGAGACAGTGTTTGGGCAAATCTCTCCTTTCTGCTAGCTAAAACATTCTACCATCATCATCCTTATCAGAGCCAAACAATGTTGGTATGTGAACAGCAAGACCGTCAATCATTATTAAGCCGGAAAATGGTACCTATAAAATGTTGCAACATTCACAGAGGAAGAAGTAAAATTAGACTCTGGCAGCACCATGTTAATAAGATGAAAGATCATCTTGCCAGTTTGGTCCTTGATCTGGTCAACTAATTAGCAGATCAAGGGTAGAATCTGACACCTTGCTCTCACAGAGGTGTCCTTTTTGCTGTGACAATGATTGCTGGAGGATGTGGGCTAGAACACCACTTCACCTGAGAACAGGCATCAGGAATCAAGAGGCTGGGATCTGGTTGCCACTACGGTTTGTGCTTTTAAAAATACATACAAAAAGTCATGCATCAGCTACCAACAGTAATTGTTTGCTTTTATTCGTTCAAAATAAATCAATAAAATAAAGTTAGCATAATCCGTACTGCCCAAAATGTCTCTGTTATCATCCTGCAGGGTAAATTGCCTTGCATTCCCTCGAATTCCTAATTCAGCATAAATTCACACCAAGGGACATTAACACATTCAGGTGACTGTGATTTTATGTGCTTTCCTAGATGGAAGCTGCCCCGTGAATACCTTTCTTTATGGTTTGTTCTTATGATAAAATTAGTTTGGGGCTGTCTTTTCTCTGAATGGAGATTCTCCTATTTAATACCATTTCTCAGAAATATTTTTTCCCAATCAGCTCAATATTTAAACAGGTTTAAATTTTAAATCTCACTGTACAAATCCACTTAGATTTTTAAATTACAGTAATACTTCACCGGGTTTCATTTTTAAGGCAATGCAATATGTATAATTCATTCCATGAATCTTAGATAAGGTTGATATTCTGATAGAGTGCAATTTGCTGCCTTGCAATGAAGCTTTACAGCTAAGGTGAGTTCTTCCACTTCAGGCTGTAGCTTTATTACAAATGGCTTTAAAGGAAATAGGAATGAAAAATGAGAAATGAAGTGTTCAAGTAGCTGGAGAGCTCCACAACCAATGGCTCTTTTAGCACTTGTGCTTGTTCATGGAATGCTTACGGCAAAGTACTCCTCCACCTCAGAGTTTCCTTGGGGCAAGGAGACTCTTTCATTGAATGAGTTGCCTTCATTACATCTTTGAACCAGATATATTCAGAGGAAAGCTGACGGAAAAGGATAAACAACTGAAAGTGCTAAAGGATTGATGACGGCCAAAAGATTAAAGCAAACAGGCAAAAGTTTTCAAAAGTGATGATTAGTTTTCAGTACTTTAACAGCTGGAATCTAAATGTGATGCATTTAAATAGGGTGGGGTTTTTTTCAGTTTAGCATTTCTTTTTCCTAAAGCCACCAACCAAAACCAGTAAGAAAAAGACCGAAGCACTCGAGTTCCAAATAAGCCCATGAACAAAGTGTGTGCAGACACCCCAGGCCCAGCTGCCATAACAACACCTGCTCCAGCTCTCTTCTGATTGCTGCTGCAACACTGACCCCAGTCAGTGAGTACCATTAAAGGGTTTGCTGAAGTTTCCCAGTATCCCACTAACAAGTGCTTGCAACCCCCTTTGATAACCAGTCAGCAAGGCAAATTACTCAAGCCAGGCACCTAAAAATGGAGATACCCCAAATAACAAATTAATCTTGACCCTGGACCAGCTGGATGCTACTTGGATGACAGCAGTTGATTCAGGAGCCAGATGGCAAATGAACCTTATACTGTTATATGATGATGGAAAATCATTCAGGATCCAGATGGAGCTGCATTGCCAGTTTGACAGTCTTAATGCAGGCTACTTAGCACCTATTTTCCAACAATGGCATAGTTATCTCCAATGCTCAGAAAAATTTTTGCAGCAGTAGGAGTGTATACCCTGCGATGGCCTAAGGAGGTAAGAAGGTGCTGAGGTAGACAGTTGCCAGCACTTCAGGATTACTCAGGTTGTCAAGCCTTGGTTCTGGCCTGCCCTAGTAGAGCTGTTACAATCAGCACTAGCGCTAGCTACATTTTTGGTGGTAAACATTCACAAGATTTATTAGGGTAGACACAAGTTGAGAGCATAGCTTCTAAAGCTTTCAGGCAGTAGCAATCTGGAAAAATCGATGTTTACACAGAAATCCTCTATGGTTCATAATTTGAAGATGCTGCTGCCATGGTGTATTTCTGTCAGCCTGCCCAGAATCAAATCTCTTTGTGATAATCATGGAGGGATAGTAACATCCAACTCATCATGGGGAGGTGGAATCAACTGAATGCAGAAATACTTGGTTGGCAAAGAAAGGATGAGTATTGGACAGATTATTAAAGAGATCTTCTCTATTAATCTTCAAAGATACTACTGGAAACAGTCCTATTTTTCTATACTGTTCTCTTTTTTTTTAATTAAGACCCCTTGAAAATTTCCAAAATGTGGTATCAGCTTGCAAGATTCTACTCTTACCTTGTTTTTCCTGAAAGGTTCCTGTAAAAAAAAGAATTTGTGGTATAGTGACATTAAAACAGGCATGCCCAACATCTAAAAAACAACAAAGGGACATTTAGTACAAATTTACAGGAGACAGAGGCATGATTTTTAAAACCCATGTTTCTGCTTTGCTTTTTTGTATAATGAAAGACAAAGGTTGTATATATTTTTAAGAATGAGCTGATTTCAGCTTGGTTTTTACATCAGGAATATCAGGATGGAAAGCTCTGGTCTCCTGTAGTTTTGTAGAAAGCCTTGCAGCATGCTTATCACTGCAGCTGCACTGAATCCTTAGCACTAGAAGTCAGTGTTTTTGTGAGAAAAAACAAATGGCAAATAGTTCTAAACAAGCTGAGGATAAACCTCATCATTTTCTGAGTGCTTGAGTGTTTTATACTGTGATGATTTTGATAACTTCAGTAATTGTACAGTTTTCCTGGGATGAAGGCACCTGACATTTTAACATATGAAAAAACGGGGGTTGGAAGTAGGGATACTCTTTAAAGAAAGCAAACATTTTTTCAGACCCTTCTCCTATATCATAAGAAAGAACACAAAGCCGCATCATTGTGCATTTTGTCTAACTCCAATAGTCTAGCAACACACCAGAAAAAGGTCCTTGATAAAGCAATTGTTTATTAGTTCCCTTCCTTTGGTTATTGGCTGATAGACTCCCTCTGCACAGTAGTTCCAAGAGACTCATCTCTCATCCAACTCCTCTCAAGCAAAAATAGGAGGATTGATACTGCTTCTATTGCAAACAGCATAACACAAACAACTATTTAAATATATTTTTATATTAAAAAAAAAGCATAGGCCTTCCTCTACTACTGGTTGTTTTTTTTTTTCAGAGCATCTCAGCTCCTTTCCTAAAAAAACTACTAATTATTAGATCCTCTTGGCAAAGCCGTAGATTAAATGTATCCAAAAGGCTTTTGGAGAAGGTAGAGTGCTGTGAAATAGCCTGCTCCAGTGGTAAGATCAGCATAATGAATTAAGCAAATGAACCTGGAATGCAAACCCAAAACTTATTTTCTAGTACCACAATGTGGAAAAAGTCAGTCCTGAGGAATACACTGTCAGCTCATCTTCTGTGTTGAGTACTGTTGCCAATACACTGATGCCTACTTCATAATGTTCCTCCTTGCATTTTCTGTGTGCATTCTCCTGATTGCAAAGTTTTTCCAAACAGCATTTAAACTTTTCGAACACACATAAATTAAGTTTTATACCTTGAATCTAATAGTTACTATAAAATCTGTAGGTAATAAAAACCAGAAAACTATAAAAGCAGTTTTTTTACCTTGATTTTGATGAAGTTACAACTTGCCTTTACGATTAATCTTTTATAGGTTGTAAAGCACACAGATTATATGGCATTATGAGCCCACAACATATACCACACAGCAGAAATCGAATACGTATCACCAGAAACAATTTAGCAGTAAATTATTTCGTGTTAACTGGTAAATGCCACAAACACCCAACTTATAAATAAGTCTTGCTAGACATTTCAAGGCACATTGTCAAGTAATTTGGGGATATGGATTGTATTTGAGGAATAAAGGAATATCAAAGACTAAGAGTGCCAGGCAATCCAAATCTTAAGTTGCATAGGAGATATTAATGTGTTCTTTTAGTTATATTTTCCATTTAAATGATCCTAAAAATACTGCATTTCAGTTTGCAACACCCTATGCTAATGCAAAAGAATGAGAAAGTGCAATGAACTGTGAAGAGGTTAAAAAAAGACATCAGTGCAGAAGAGCATAGGCAGTGAGCAGTTTGCCAGATGTTTACAGTGCCCTAGCTTTCAACTGACTGTTTAAAGATGCTTGTGATAGAATAGATTTTAAACAATAAATTGAAACAAATTATGTTCCAACTATATTAATGTAAATAAAAGTACTCAAAAATTAAGTGACATGAATAGAAATGCTTCAAGTTTTCAACCTTACCGTAATTTTAATTCCTTTAACTCTCTCCTTGTTCAGATCACTCAAATTACAAATGAGTTCAGTAGAGAGTTTTCTAATAAGTAGGAATGTAGGTTGATTTGCCTAGACTGGTTTGTCTAGTAAGCATAGAGAGTTTTAATTACAGTGTTCCTGCCCAAATCTACAGGTATTTAGAATTGTATTAGTTTTAAGGTTTTTCAAATAATTCGGTCCATTAAGATATCTGGGCATGAGCTTGAACTGGTAAAATCTGCAAATTTTCAAATTTGCTATTGCTGTTATACCAGGCTCTGTGTGCACCTGAGAGCCCAGTGAGATAACAAAGTGCATAGGGTCTGATCCTGAAAATACCCGTTCACTGTGAGAAGCAATGGCAAATACTCTGGGATGATTCAGCAGATATTAAACTGTTTTTTTCTCATGTCTGTGCACTCAAAGGATCCTTTCTCAAAACTATTTCCACTACTTCATTTAAGATATCCCACTGTGTCTCTCATTTCTCTTGTACTTGGATAGACCAAGGTCTGGGGAAGAAGCAAGACAAGAGCAGACTTACCTGTCTTGCAGGCCTCTGTCTACCTTCAACTTTATCCTTTGACATTCCCCTGGGGATTCCTCAGAAAGAAAGATGCTTCCTGGCGATTAAACACGAAGGAAGAAGCAGCGCCTGTCCTGCTCCAGCTGGCTGCTCACAGCATGATGGTGCAGAGGACAAAGGCCAGGCCATGTTGAGATGCAAATCGGCAGGCCTCCCACCCTGCTGCAGGACTTCAGCATGGTGTCACCTCTTTGTGTGGCACCTCGCAGTGTACAGGTGATAGCAAGGGCCTGGGGCAGGGGTGAGGGTGATGTCCACACAGCTGGACAAAGTGCTGCTGTCTGAAAGTCTGACTTGTACTCCAGCACAGCTCAGTCATCATGGCTGCTAGGATTTCCCCTGTTGTGTGTCATCATTGTCATGTAGAGAGCAGGGATAGGAGTGGACTCAGATCAGTCAGTGAAATCCCTTTTGACACCATAGCAGTATCTCTGTGGCCCAGGCTGAGTCCACAAGATAAGCCCCCACAGGTGTATATTCCATACTGAAGAAAGTTCTGGGTGCTCTGAACTCTCCTTCGGTTGGAGCTGCCCACCTGTACCCTCTACTGCCTCATTTGCTCCTTGGGGCTTTCCAAACCAACCCAGGAATGCTGCTCAGGGCTCTGCCCCCCCTCATGTCGGGGAACCACCACTGCGCATGGTCCTGCCACCATCCTGCAGCCTGTATGGGCAGAAGAGACTTCAGAAAATACTGACATTCCCAACCTTTTGCTGTGCCGGCTGCTCTGCCTGTCCTGCTGCTGATCCTGCTGCCCTTCCTCTCAAGCTGCCCCATCCCTGGCACGGGGCACAGGCACACAGTTCCCCCAGCAGCCAGGTACCTCAGGGCCTCTGCAGGGCGCCCGGGCAAGTGCCCGGCCTGTCCACACTGGGCTTGTTGGGAAGCGCCTGGCACCTCAGGGAGGCCGCTCTGCCTGAGGGGATGGGGCCTGTGCCTGCTGAGGACATGGCTGTGACTGCTGAGGAGATGGCTGTGCCTGCTGAGGACATGGCTGTGCCTGCTGAGGGGATGGGGCCTGCGCCTGCTGAGGGGATGGCCGGGCCTGCTGGGG
>NW_010287507.1:137572-144551 GCF_000700745.2 Antrostomus carolinensis
GGAGGGGAGGGCTGTGCCTGCTGAGGGGGTGGGGGCTGTGCCTGCTGAGGGAATGGGGCCTGTGCCTGCTGAGGGGATGGGGCCTGTGCCTGCTGAGGACATGGCTGTCAGCACCTGCCAAGGAGATGGCCTCTGGTGCTTGCTCAGGAGTTGGGCACTGCCTCACTGAGGAAATGGATGCCAACACTCCTGTTGAGGAGATGGCCTCAGGTGCCTGCCGAGGTGATGGGTGCTGCCTTGCTGAAAAAATGGATGCCAGTGCCTGTCTCAGAAGATAGATGCCAACATCCCCCTGAGGAAATGGCTGCCACTGCTCACTGAGGAGCTGGCTGTTAGTGCCTGCCAAGGAGATGGTCACTGCCTTGCAGAGGAAATGGATGCTAATGCCCCTCTGAGGAGACGGTTGTTCCTGCAGGGTAGCTCATGGCACGGTGAAGAGAGTCCAGGTAATTCCTGTGTGGTGCATGGCAGTCTCAGAGGGCCCTGGGGTGGTCCAAACAGCAGTCTTCTTTTTGGGGTCCTTTGGGAGTAAAGTTGATCCACACAAGCCCTTTATGTTCACTGTATTGACAAAATAGGGAGAAGCTTTTGTTCATTGTTTTGCTGTGGGTTTAAATGGTCCATTTTAATACCATTATAAATCCTTCACAAAGCAATGAACACCTATACGGAGAAAAGTACTGGATCCATCATAGTCTACACAAACCAGAAGACACTGGAAAGCCATGGTGACAAGCCATGCCGAACAGAAATGCCTTCTTAGGCAGGGCTGCTTTCTTCAGATTGTGATTTACAGGAAGCGGTTGAACTATTTGAAATAATTAACTAATCTAATGAATTGAGTTTCATACTCTTCAAATTGTCATTGAATATGCTCAGAATTTTGTAAACATACTTGCAATTATTTCAGAAGTGGCTGATAAGAGTTGTCACCCAATACATTTCTCATTAATTGTTTGCTGCTCTGCTTTGAAAGCAGACTGTTGTACTATACCTGTGTGCTTGATTGCCCAAGTTTTATGGCATTCCCCCTGAGCTCTTGGGCCCTTTTTTCATCCTGTTGCTTGAACAGTTTGTCCACAAATAGTCATGTGAATATGATAATCGGCATACACATGGAGACAGAAGCCATGCTTGAGTGTTTTGAACATTTTTTAATTTTTATCTATAAAGCAGCTAGTGTGAATGTTTGCAGAATAATAGAAGAGGATCTGGGTGGGAGTGGAACGACCACTAAGAATAAGACACTTTGTTCAAAGCTCTCCCTTCCTCCTCCAGCTTTCATTCAAGAAATACAGAGGTATTAGATACTTGACCCTGATCTATCCGGAAATAATACAGCGTCATATAGATGCAACTCTACCATTCAATTGTATGACCCAAATGTTTTTCATTAATATAGTATAAAGGGCTGGATGAAGAAACTGTAGAGTTCCTCCTCATGCCAGTACACAGGATTCTGGGCATGGTTTATTGTGGGTGGGGAAAGAGCATGTTATAGACCCCATTGCTTCTCCATGGGCAAATAGTATCAATCTGCATGTGACAAGCCATACTGGAAGATTATGGTGGCTGCTTTTTTCATTACACTCTAATAAAGTCACAAAGCATCTAGCCCTTCATCATCACTCTGTGTGTTTATATATAAATAAGAAACAGCCAAATCATTTCTATTAATTGTAGCTCCCAGATTGCATATATATTTTTCAGACACACTTTCTTTCCCAAACACTTTTTCTTTCAGAAATTAAAAGCATATGAATTCAAAAGTATCTCAGAGAAGCAGCCAAAAATCAGGTCATAGGCGCACTCAGATGGTGGAGTCTCTATTACCACTGTTGTTTGAGTCAGGGAGATAAAAATCTCACTGAGTGCCTTTGCTTTCTCTCACTTCAAACAATGCTGTTAAAGCGCAATTCTTAGAATTCCTGAGCAAAGCCCGGTTGCGTCTCCTTCCTCTGCTTTAACTCTTCAAAGTCTTGGAGTCTTTGGGGTGTGGTATCTTATTTTACTGGCTGCTTTATAATAAGGATAAAGGGGTTATGTTGTTGGAGTTAAATATCACTTAAGAACTTCAAAGCTGCTCCTTTGAGAGGAGGGTCTTTGACTTTACATCTGGGTGGAGGACACACATGGAAAGGGTTACCATGAGAAACAGTCTTTCCCAGCTGCTGCCTGGCTTAAATTACTGTAGCAGCAGCAGCCACAGTTACTTATGCCAAACATTGTTTTTCGGTATATTTCAGCCTGTTCAGTTCCTTGCAGAAATTCCCACAAGGATGGAAGGGATTTCTAGCTTGTTGAAGCCTCTTTCAAACAATTTGAGATGGCTCTGGCAATTTCTGTAGCTTAAGCCAAGACTGGAAAATGGAACTTCCAAAGTCAACAGCCATATTAAATATGAAAAGGGACTTGCCTGATCTTATGTAAACAGTTGTCTCCACACTTTGAGTAACTTTCTTCTTTTTCTGAAATGAGAGATACCTGCCTTTTGTATCAGATGTCTGTGTGGCTTAAATAATGTGTCGCCATTGTTGTTTTGTCTTTTATTTACTGTTGTTATTTTTTCAACAAAGCATTTTGAATTTTTCTTAGCTTCAGCCTTGCTGTTTTTCACAAGCTCACCAGTCAAGGAAGACAAAAAAAAAAGCCCAAGCCCAGCTCCTCGTCACTCTAACAGCTTAGCAATGAAAATGTTTTTTAATTATATTCAGCTCCTGCACAAAAGGCTTAGTCACTCAAAGTTAATAAGGCGTAATGGCTTCCCGCCCCACGCAGTGCTCAACCTGCCATGCAGCTCCTGCTCCGAGGCAGGCGTGTGACTGACGCAGTCGGGAAAGGCAGCGGCAAGAGCGGCTCTGAGGATAATTGTTAGCACATCCGAGCGCCTTAGATTTCACGTGCTGGTTTGAAAACAACCAAGGCCCCTTTAACAGCACTTAGGAAAATTTCTGAAAAGAGCGACTCCTGCTCCAAAGAATGACGAGCACCGTGTCTTTATTATGTCAGCTGTAATGACAGTTACAGCTCCCTTTGATGTGCTGGTGCATGGCCTGGCCTGTCAGATGGCACCAGCATGCAGCTGGATACCTAGGCAGGCAACAGTCTGCTCTGTGATTCCTGTAGACTTGCTAGTCTAGTTTGGATCAAAACCTGAACGGACCAAGGCACGTTCCCTCCAGTCTTTTTGACTGTTGCCGTGGAGGTACTATAGCTCTGCCTGCTCATTGCAAGCAAGCCCAGTGCAGCCCAGAAGAGGCCAGGTCGAGGAAGAAGCACAGCCAGCAGTTGCCCATGGCAACTGTAATCCCACAGTTTTGCTAGTTTGCAGTCCCCTGCAAAGCTACAGCTCTCACTGCTGATGGCCCCTGCTCTTGCTGAGAGAAAACTGGGGGGATGGGGATGTCTGTTACTGTGGGATGGAGAGAAATGGAGATGGCAGAATGGACCCTTCCTGCAGCAGTTTGCTGCCCAGCTCCGATGTAGCCAGCAGTAGCGGGAACAGCAAACCCAACTCCCCAGGATTTCCCTGTCTGGCTTTATGGTACCACCTCAGCTACCTAAGAGTTGAGACACAAACCCTGGCTGTCCTTGGGTTGGGAGGGTTCAATTTCACCTGTGTTACAGGGAAGCCTTGATTTGGCTCTTGACTCAGCTGTGGGATGAGGTTTCCTTCTAGTCCAGGCACCTGACCTGAAATCTAGTTAAATTGAAATGTCTGACTCATCTCTCACTTTTGCTCTTAATCCTGAAAGGAAAAAGGAGGAAATTGCTCTTAATATGTACAAGTCAGGAACTGCTCCAGGAAGCTCTTTTGGCTGGAATTCAGAAGGCCAGACTAGATAATCCGGGTAAGCAGTCTGTGTTAGAAATCTATGAAACATCCTGAAGGAGGTGCTAGAAATGGGTTAAAGTTAAATTCTAGATAAGTCTATTCCTTTTTTAATTTTATCTTTAATTTTTTGCTAGGTAAACCCTTTTTTGATTACAGTAAATGCCTTCTTAAGAGATAAAAAGAATTATTTTAAAGGACAGTACTTACTCACAAAATTCATTATGGTAATGCTTCATCATACTTTGCCAAGCTGCTCTCTCTTTGATCTGCTGCTGTGGCCTTTTGTCTGTTTCTGCAGTTAATCTACATTTTGTTAGTGTCAGGTTTTTTTCAGCTTTTGCATCTCTTTTTTGCTCAATATGGTAGTAACCCTATGGAATTACATGATCTACTTTTGAAGTTGATTTTAATTTTAAGATTTTAAAAATTCCTCCATTATGAACAAATAAGGAGCTCTTGATTAATTGTTTATAAGGACATTTACTATTTTTTAATCTAATAGTGTAATCTAGTTTCTTGTAATACAGTATCCTACTCTCATACTTGAGCTGGGATTTATTTGTATATTTGAATGGATTTGGTTTATTTTGATAGGGCATGTTGTGGTAATTTGTTCTTGTCAAACAGTTTGAGTCCTGTTATATGACACATTCCATATGAGTCAAATTTGACAAAAGCCTTTTTCTCCGATATCTTCAAATTACAGCTTTTCATTGTCAGATCACTTTTGTTCTAATTTATTTTTACTGCATATTAGTACTTATGAATGGCAGTGAGACTGACAGCCCTAGACACTCCTGCTTAGTGTAAGAAAGAGGACCCTGATAGAATAGACTTTATTCAATAGACAGCTTGAAATACGATGCAATGGCAAAAATCGATGAAATAGTGTAATTCCTGGCTATGAACTATGCCCAAAGGACAGCTTAGGTCACAGCTTAGGTGTGAGAAGAGTACTGTCGCTTTAAAGAAAGAAATTAGTCTGAGTAAACCAATGGGGTAAAATTTTAGTGAAGTGCATGTGACAGTCTATGTGGATAGAAATCTACAGTGTGATTAAAGGCAAAGCTTTGTGTGAACAGCTTTTTCCTCAATAAATAGATAGTGCATACATGCTGCTAAGGGAGATCCCAGAGAAATAAGTCAATGAAGCAGTAATAACAGGGGAGTTGCAACCAAACATACATGAACTATTTGGGTATGACAAAAGGACAGGGGTTTAGAGCAGCAGTTTCCCTGGGTGGGAAGCAGTTGTTCCTGCTAGCTCATCCAAGAGGAGGGGTGACTCTAATTAGCAGGAAAGGCTTCTAATGGGAGTTTATTTAAGAAGCATGTGAGCCGTTAAGTAAAAATCTCACAATACCTTGGAGTTCCGTGTCTATAGGGATACCAACAACTTACTAGTTGCTGTTTCATTTTAAGAAGAAGATTTCAAGAAGCAGACAATACTAGTCAGGAAAAGACCTTTAACATAAAGAAGGATCTGGCTGAAGAGTCAGAATGACATGGAGGAACAAAATGTGTGACAGCAGCTGAAGGTGTGTTGGCAAACACAGAGCAGAATATGTGTGACTTTGCTTTTCCCTGTTGCTGCAGTTTCTGGTGAGGATGGGTTCCACACGAAGCGTACCATTAATTTATAGAGTGGCATTACCAAAAAAATAATTTTTTTTTCCTGTCCTGTTTCTCATTCATCATTAATATTCTTTTCTCTCTCTCTCTTTTTTTTTTTTTCTTCCTAAGCAACCACCAGATGTTTTCCACTGAGATTGTCTCAAGGATACCTAGGTTGTTTTTTTTGTTTTGGTTTGTTTTTTTTTCCTGGGTAGTTACAGCTAATTTAGGACCCAGCTGTCTTGTTAAGCCTGCCAAGGTCCTCCTGTGATAGAACCAAAATGTGTGTGAGGTTCAAATCCTTTCTTTCAATTTCAAGCTAACTCCTTTGAAAACAGTGTTACTGTTGGCTGACTGGAATACAGGGATAGACTGGTTTGACTTTCCCACTTAAGATCATGTAAGGCAAGTTGCTCCAGCCCAAACGCATTTGTAAATCCTACAAGTTCTTTGACTCCTGGAAGAAATCTAGATATTCTGGAAAGTTACCTCTAGAGGAACATGGGAGATGGCTTTCTAGCAACTCAGCCTCCCACCAGGATGAGCTAATGCTCTGGAATTACTTCAGTACTCTGGTAGACCAGGTTTATTTATGGTCCAGACTGGATTTTTGAGGCATATATATCTTTAGAAGTCTATGGAGAGTTTCAGCTACAAAGGGCTAGAAGGAGTGCTAGTTTGGATCTTTGTAGCACTTGAACACTTCATTTCATGAAGCCTCTCCCTTCTCTGTCCTCATTTTTTTTCCCTTATGAACTTTCAGCTGAATTTTGTGCCTGAGGGGCTCGTATCCGGGTTACACAATAGACTTTTGCCACAGTTCTGTTGTTTGGAGACATCATCCTTGACAACATTAGCTTGTAACATTTTTCAGCCAAAAGTATGCTGGCCATTGCAGCTTGTTTCACAAGTGTGATCTATAGCAGGATCATTTCTTATTATAATATACAATATGTGTATACAATATACAATGCAATGGTATTCCAATGTATAGTAAAGATATAACTTTATGGGAAGCAATAGAACAGGCTCTTTCAAGCCTGATAAGATAATGTATTTTTTAAAGATCTGTAATGTTGAGGGGAGGGGCAACTAGGTGGTATTTAAAGAGCTCCGCTCTTTTGCATGTCAATAATACCAAGTCTGACTTCTTTGGGAACACAACTTTACATACCTATGTCACTGTCTCTGTCTTGGGAGTAAGTTTAAGAATCTGGTACTCACATTGTCCACATTCCTGGAGTACTTACTTCTGCAGTGCTGTGTCCGTATACAGCTTCATAAGACACACTGTAAAATATTTTTTTCTTGTTTTCAGCAGACCTGCAAGCTGTAAACAAGGATGCTAGGGGAAGTGCACGAGACTTTTAGCAGCATTAAAATGGATTTGGAAGAGTTTTGGGGGCAGGAAAACCACAGGGAAAATGCTATGATGACAGTGCTACTGCAGTGGGCATCTTCTGCCTAAGACAAGGGATAAATATGTATTTTAGGCCTCAGCTCTGAAAGGCACAAGTGTGTCCTATGCCC
>NW_010287507.1:144584-147348 GCF_000700745.2 Antrostomus carolinensis
CCCTTGGTTGGCTTTAGATCTCTAGAGGTACTTAGCCACTGGACTCAGTGATTTAATGAGCTTTTAGATGGTCTGAAACTGGGCTTTTACATCTGTGGTACATCCTTTTTTATCTGCACTTACATTGACACACAAGCTGACTGGCTACTTGTCACCAGCTCTTTGTGGAAGATACTTTCTTGCATAATCTGCTGGCGAAGCTGCTGTTGTGAGTGCTGCCTATCACATTTCAGTTGAAATAAAGAGGATTAGTGAAAGTCTGTCATTTAAGCTATGTTAGCTCAGCTGGCTGGTTTTGACTGAGGCCATTTAGGTGTGCTCCTGTGAACAGCTCAGTTGATCTACCTGTGTTGAGGAAGGCAGCACTGCTTTGCAGGAGGCCTGGTTGGGAAGTACAGATGAAAAGGTAAAACATGGCTTCCTCGGCTACCATCCTGAGAGGACCTTTTTGTTTTGAGACTTATCCTTCACACACCCATGTAAGCCAAAAAAGAAATATTGGGGGAGGGCAGGAAGGGGTAAAATGAGGTGCTATGTTCTCACACAGACTGCATGTCTGCATGGTAGTCTCAAGACTTATTCACTCTGTTTCCCATCTGAAGCAGAAGCTGTAAATCTGAGTCTTTCCAAGCAAGGAATTGTGTGCCTGCTGCATTCCGCTCCCTGGCAAACCCCTGGCTACAGTGTGCTGCAGGCAGCTGTAGCACTACAACTCTTTATCATTTTGTTGAAGTGGCAGGGTTTGGCAAATCAGTAGTTTTCATACATGTGCCACTGTCTCCGGCATTGGGCACCGGCCCTCTTTATTGTTACTGGTAAAATTAAACTGATGCGACAGTCACACATGGCAGGTTTCCAGATCTTTGCTCTTCTTGCTGTGGGAGGGAGTAATTGCCCTTACCTTAGAAAGAAGGAGGACTGGATACTCTCCAGGAGGGAAGAAAAATCCTCCTGTGACCACTGTGGAACTGTAGATGAACCTACCTGCTTCTGAAGGAAGAAACTTACTGTAAATGCAGCAAGGCAGAGATAGGAGAAATAAATCATACATTATAATGGGGACATCCCCTTTCCTCTCCTCAGCAAATACAGTATTTCATCATCTATGTTTAACTATAAAAGGCATTTGTACTTCTCCCATATATACTAAATGGGAACTGTGTGGCTCATCTGTTTCTTCGAGTCAGAGAACTGATATATCCTTGCTCTTGCAGTGCAATGCAGTGTAGTAACAAACATGCCAAAAAGGATGTATCCAGGTGGAAAGCAGGGATTGAAGCATTTATGTTGCCCCAAGTCACAACATCACATGGGAAAAATATTGTGTCATCAGGGTTTATCTGCAGTTGTGTGTAATGGAGTTGACAGCATCTCCCTGTTTTCCTGTGTGTTGGTTGGTTTTTAAACTATTAACAAGTTTGGAAAAATCAGGGATCAAGGCAGGATTTTTTTCTTTTTTCTTGCAAGCTATTGCACGTAGGTACTTGGAGGGAGGCAGCTGCTTTGAGCTTTTGGGGTGGAGAGGGAAGACGTTCTCTTCAAAATATTCACAGAAAGATCTTATGATGAAAACCTGTTGGAAAGGCAGAAGTCCTGTTCTCCACTTTACTGCAGACTTCAGGGTGACTTCAAGCAAGGACACATCTGTTTGGTTCTGTCTCTGGTTCTTTTCTGTGCAGTGACCTCAGAGAGTGCTCATGTCCATCATTAAAGGCACTCAACATCTTGGATTAATCTCTGTGTGCAAAGCATTCCAGGCCTCTTTGTGTGTCTGTTCCCTCGTATGCTGGCTCATATGAGAGGGCTGACAATGCAAGTTTGCGGCTAAGGCAGTGAGCCATGCCCAGTTATGTTCCAACAGAGATGCTGTGGTACTAAACCATAGGGAGGTAGTGGATCTTGGAGTGAGGCTTGCCCATGTTTGTCATCTCATGTATTCTTCAGTGGGTAAGGGAAGAGGCCAATCCAGAGAGGTGTATGGGGCCCTAGACAGAGACAAGCTCTGGTATGGTGGTGTGGAGTGACTCAGGCACTTACAGCAGGCAGGACTTGCCTTGTCTGATGTTGTAGCACATGGGTGCTAAGAAACTCTGCTCTTGACTTCAACCCTAGTGCACCAGGGCTGTTTGGATACCCAGGTAGACACAGCTCCTTGCTGGGACAGCATGAATTCCTGTAGATCTACTCTAAGGCAAGCAACAGTTAGAAACTTGCATCCCAACAGACCTCTTGCCAGAACCAAAGGCCAGGAAAGCCTTTGAGCTTTTTGGTAAAGGAAATAAACCAAAATTAGGAGAAATACAAGGCAGTACTGGGCTTTTGTTCATCCTCTGTTCTCTTTAATTTCAGCTCAAGCATTATGGATGGCAAACAGTAAACTGAACACAGAGCTGTAGTTATGCAGTAACATGTACATTTCTTGCCCTTGCTCCAGTTCCCTGCCTCCTCTATTCCTTTCAGCCTGAGCAATGAACATGCTTTCAGGTGTGCAGTGCTGTTTCAACATCAGCACTTGTCCCCAGAGCTGATCTCTGGTCATAATTTGGCCTTGATCTCTCAATCAGTACTTTCTAAAAACCAGAATGGAAGCTTCTTAAGCCCTTTTAAATAATGCTGAGTAGTGATTTAAGAAGCAGAGGCAAGATAGGGAGGGGGGGGAAAAAAAAGGCATTTTCTTCCAGTGTTAAGTGATGCTACTGTATTTTAACAGCTTCTCAAATCAGGCAGTCACTGTTGCTTGGTCCCAGCTGGACACTAATTCCTG
>NW_010287508.1:0-7679 GCF_000700745.2 Antrostomus carolinensis
AAGGTGACTCCACCACATCCCTGGGCAGCCTCTTCCAATTCTTGAATCTCCTTGAGCTCAACACTGACAGACACAGAAAACAAGTCAGCATATTCTGTTAAGGGCTGTCATGCATTCCACAGGGGCTATCAAAGCACTGGCTTCCCATCTCTAGATGGAAGTGGTTGCATCAAGATTCAAGGCAATGAAGGACCAGTGCAATGGAAAGTTCATTTGCATGAATAATTATTTTTTTTCCTTTTCTTTGCATTTGCAATTGTCTCTCTGCACATTTTCTACTTCATGGACTTGGCTTGTTGGTTTAATTTAAAAGCATTGCTCCCACTTTTAGTCCAGGATGTGGTCCAAAACAGGTTGAAATTTCTCATTGCCAGTTTGTTGTCCTTCACAAGAGGCATATGAGAAGAAGGAACTTGCATGGTGGTGTTACATGGGAAGAAGAGCTGGATTACATCCTGCTGCCTTCTGATCCTCCTTGGGATGAACTCTTCAGTACCACTGCCACTAGAAATAGCATACAACCTTTCCTCAGGCTGGTCTAGAACTGTGGTTGGGATCTCAGACAGATTCATAGACCATCAGAAACTCCAGGTCATTCTGTGTCATGGTCCTCAAGGCTTTTCAGTGAAAGTTGAGCTTTCTTAATTTCTGAGAAAATCACTGATAATTTGGTGGTTATCCCATTTCTATGGAGTTCTGACTAGAAAAAAAAAATAAAATTGCTTGTTCAAAGTTCACTTGCACTTCAGGATTCATTTGGCATCAAAACCCTAGAACTAACAGAAACACTGATAATAAAATGTTTCATGCAGAAGAAAGGTCTTTTCAAGCAAAACATTGTTTTCTGGGAAAATATTTCTGATAATTTCTTTTCCAGAAGCAAATAAACAAACCATCCAACCAGAAATACCTTTTTTATTCAAGCGTACAAAATTTCTTCCATTTTATGTCATGATTATCCATTAAAAAAAGGAAACAGCAGTGTAGGAGTCTGGGAAGTTGAGGAAGGTCTTAGAAAAATGAAAAGAAAGAAAAAAAAAAATCATCTTTGAACATAGTAATGTAGATGAGTGTGAGAAAACCCATTAGTGAGTTGTGTGTGGACGTTTATTTCATTCTTACTTTCTCTCTGACCCAATTAAATTATGGCTTGAATGTCTAATGCTGCTAACATCCAATCTATTCTATTCCTAGGAATGCAAAGAAGTCATCTGGGGATTTCTGGCCCCACAAACAGCTGTCTTGTCTTCTCCTTGACCACCTAACCACAATTCTGTCAACAATAGAGAGCCTTACCTCCCCATGTGTGCTCACAGAAGCGAGCCTTGGGTTGTGCTGCAGTCAGCTCGATTCCTCCTGCCCTCACTCTGCAGATTCCCTTTCCTCTCACAGTGAAGATTTAAGGAAGAAATAATAGTGGTAGGTCATTATGACGTTTTAGTGTGTGTTTTATAGGACATCATGACTCACTGATTCAGGGAAGAACTTTGCAGCTCACTACGAAATTGCCTGTTTCAATCAATCCTGCCGGTGGCTTCTCTAGGAATTTTATGAAGTGTAACTTATATATGTATGTGTGAGTGCATATATATATATATATATATATATGAGGTACTGTATATATTTTTGTTTCTGGAAGAACCAGTTAAAAGCAAAAATGAAAATACTGTAATGAAAAACATGAAGCCTCAAAGTGCTGAAAGCAGCACAAGACTCTATCAGGTCAGGAGAAGAGAATAGCTGTCATGAATAACCCTGGCAGGAACATCTCTAAGCTCAGTTGCTCAGAGAGTTAGCAGGGTCGTTGTCTTTCTTTTGCTTTTTTTTTTTGTGAGTTGGATGCAGTCACCATCTCTTATGGCTCTAAAACTCTTGGACCAATGATTCCTAAACTTTGTGAGTCTTCAGGTCATGGATGAATGGGTCATAAATCAGCCTTCTGGTGCACAGGAGTAAATTTTCTCTGTGTTGTTTTCAGTTTGGGTATTGCACAGGGAGGTTTGAGGTCCCTGAGGAGTCTGAGAACTTGGCTACTGCTGGAAAAAAAAAATATCCCAGGGCAGATACATGTACACAGTCCATGTGCCTCAGTAGAAAAAAACCTACAACCCTACACTTCCACCTCCATCTCCTCCTGAAGGGAAATAGAGACCCTGGAGACAGTAATACTAAATATATCTCCGAGTTGGACTTGGAGCAGATCCTGATTAGTTATTAAAGATGCTTGGAGTGAACTGAGGGGCTGAAGAAGAGGGGAGAAAAGGGCAAGGAATATTATTTACTTTGATGATTTTTGTAAAGCTTTCATTTTGGGTGGGGACAGGGAACATGAACACTTCAAACGAGCTTGTGGGAAGTGAAATAGAAGCATCTGCTTCCCTTTGGAGAGTTGTATTTGGTCTTTCAGTATGGGATTGTACAAGGAAGCCGGGAATGTCTACTTCTCATTTTGGGGATGGCAAAGAAGTCTCTATTGACAGTTTGGAGGTGGCAGGGAGAACACGAGGGCTGGGACCTGAGGGAGAGAGGTTTGCTCTTTGCCACTTTAGAAAGGGAAGGGGGCTTCTTGGCTTATACAAAGGGTTAATTTCACAGAATCCCAGAATTGCCTTGATTGGAAAAGACCTTTAAGATCATCAAGTCCAATCATGAACCCAACACTGACAAGTCCCCTATGACTAACCCATGTCCCTCAGCACTATGTCTACACAACTCTTCAATCCCTCCAGGGATGGGGACTCCACCACTGCCCTGGGCAACCCCTTCCAATGCCTGACAACCCTTGCAGCAAAGAAATTCTTCCTCACATCCCATCTCAACTGCCCTTGGTGCAATTTGAGGACATTTTCTCTTGCCTTGTCACTTGTTCCTTGGTTGAACAGACCCACCCCCACCTCTATACACCTCTCAACTCATTTCAGGGAGTTGTAGAGAGTGACAGAGCCTCAAACTTAAACTATTTAATCTAAGGAAAAGGATATGCAAGTATAACTAAAGGGAGAAACTGAGGCAGAAGCTGCCTCCCCAGAAGAGGTCATTGAACTCTGAGGCTTCTATCTTTTTTTTTTTTTTTTTTTTTTTTTTTTTGAGGGAATAAGTTCATACAAAACATCAAAGCCCAAAAGAAGGTAACGCTGGAGATTACCTTCTGTAACTGCATGGGCTGCGATGAGCATGAAATAAGAGCCATACAGCAGATCATCCCTGGACTTGTTGTCTAACACTAGTTTCTTAGCAATGAAAGGGGTGCAAGTTCTTTGTGAAGATGAGCTCTGAGTTATGCTATAAAGCAAAGTGTAGGAAAGCTCTCAAAGAAGTACAGCAGGCAGGCTCTAGGGTATGACATAAATAGAAAAGGGCATCTCAGTGTGACTGCTTGAGGTGTGACATCATATTCAAGTGTGTATACCCCATCTGAAATCATTTACAAAATGCTCATTGAGTCTTAAGGAGAGCAGGATCAAAACACCAGGAAGAAGAAGAGCAAGGGTCCCACCATGCTGACAATCTCTTTTCCATGCTGGTCACAGTGTGTAGCAGGAAATAACCCCACTTCCACAGGATAGGACATCTGTGTATTCAGAAACTGGAAATTCAGACTGCCTGTCTTAACTTCAGGTATAACTCTAATTTGCAGTTTGTACTGAACCAGCCATTTACTAGGGAACACAGATCATGGATCTATCAAACCCTGTTTGAAATGTTCTCTGGAACAACCAAAAAGTCACTAACTCCATAGCCTACCTATCCAGATGTGTGGGCAAAAAAGAGTGGGTCTATGTGAAGGACAGAGAATTTCCCCCCAGATATGTGGAAATTTGGCTTCATACCACTAAATAAATAAATAAATAAATATTTCCTCTCTATCATTCTGATTACAGGAAGATTTTTGACACTCAGCTCTGACCTCTCTGTGGACACCTTACTGCAGTGAGAGACACAAATCAGGTCCCTAAGTTCTAGATTCCAATCAAGTCCCGAAGTTCTAGATCCCAAGACACCACCAAGGAGTTGGTCGTGCTGCAGAGGGTGGTGACCAGCAGCACAAAGTCGAGTTGGAGGCCGGTAACTAGCAACGTACCCCAAAGGTCAATATTGGTCCAGTCCTGTTTAACATTGTCATTTAATGAGCTGGATGACGGGTTGGAATATGGCCTCAGTAAGTTTACTGATGACACCAAACTGAGAGGAGTGACTTATACGGCAAAGGGTCATGCTGTCATCCAGAGGGACCTTGACAACCTGGAGAAATGGGCCAACAGGAACTTCAGGAAGTTCCACAAGGAGAAGTGCAAAGTTGTGCACCTGGAGAGAAACAGCTCCAGGAACCAGTATGTGCTGGGGCCACCCAGATGGAAAACAGCTTGGTGGGAGAGGACCTGAGGGTCCTAGTGAACATCAGGTTGACCATGAGCCAGCAACGTGCCCTTGCAGCAAAAAAGGTGGTATCTTGTGCTGCGTTAGACAAAGCATTGTCAGCAGGTTGAGGGAGGTGATCCTTCCCCTCTGCTCTGCCCAGGTGAGGCCACATCTGGAGCACTATGTCCAGTTCTGGGCTCCCCAGTACAAGAGAGAGATGGACAGACTGGAGAGAGTCCAGCAAAGGGCCACAAAGATGATGAGAGGACTGGAGCATCTTTGCTGTGAGGAAAGGCTGAGGGAACTGGGACTGTTCAGCCTGGAGAAGACTCAGAACATCTTATTAATGTATGTAAATACCTGAAGGAGGGTTGTAAAGAGGATGAAGCCAGGCTCATTTCAGTGGTGCCCAGTGACAGGACCAGAGCGCATTTAAGCCAGATGTATTTCTTCATAAACTTTGCAGAAGTTTAAGGTCTTTGAACCAGAAAAAATACTTGAAATTCGTTGATGGGTTCAAAAGTTATGAGGGAGGACTAAGACAGACAAGCAGCTATTTCAGTTACATAAAGGGCTCATTTCCTTCAGAAGCCAGCCTAAAAAAAAATTAATCACATCCTTCACAGAAGATTTATGTAGACAGATCCATCAGATATGAGTCTGAACTATGCACAGATCCAGGATTCTCACTGGAGAGGAATCCTCCCACACATATTGTCTCACTCCAAGATCCTGGCAGGAAGATTTATCCCATACAAGATGGGTGTTGTCCCAGAGCCAAGATGAGACCTCACACCTCACAGGGTTTCAGTCCACAGCTCTTGCTCTTCCTGGGGGTTTCAAACATGTCTGCCAAAAATAACAAGCCCCACTAGTGACTTTCTAGGTTATAACTGTAAATCTGGTAGCATGAAGCTCAGGACTCCCAGCAACCTCTAGAACAGTGGAAAGTGTCTTTGACAATGGGCTCCCATTTCCTCTATCTTGACTGGGTCTACACAAGACCTCAAATACAGCTGAGGCGTGTTCTTCAGGAAATAAGGGGCCCTGAACCCAGACAAGCTTCTGACTCCTCCCAGAAATCTTGTGGAGATCATTCTGCCCAGTTCTTGGCTGGTTGGAAAGTGGTGGGACAGAGAAAGTTCACAAGACATGCTTCTACTCAAGGATTCACTCTTTTAGCACAGCATAACTGTGATGTCAATCAGAAACAGTGTCTTCACTTACCTCATGTGCTTTGTTGCCTAACAAGGCAAAATCCTGCTCCTTGCTGGTATGTGGGTAGAGAGGAACACACAGTACTGCAGCTTTTGGTGTCTCTGTCACATTGCAAATGAAGAAAGACAAGATGCTAGCTAAAAACAGGGCTCATGGGTGCTGTTTTCTATATTTTGAGCTCAGAAGGGCCTTTCAAATCATCTGTGAGTTGCCAAGGGGACCTAATATAGAGATCCATTGTCATGGCTCTTCAGACTCTGGCTGAACCCATGGAGTTGGTGGGTCTCTTATAGATCTTACAATCCATCTGCCAGACTCCAGTGGTCAACATCGCTGTCTTAGAATGTCACAAATAGCATATGTCTAGAATATCACTAGAAAGCAAGTTCAGACATCTGATTTAGAGAAGTGGTGGATGTCCCCTCCCTGGAAGTGTTGAAGGCCAGGTTGGATGAGGCTTTGAGCAACGTGGTCTAGTAGAAGGTGTCCCTGCTGCTGGCAGGGGGGTTGGAACTGGATGACCTTTAAGGTCTCTTCCAACCCAAACCATTGTATGAATTGAGCTCTAATCTTCCTGTGTCACACTTTAAACCCTGTACAAGGTATCCAGACTCTAGATGGACATTATGGCTCATATGATGATCAGTACAATCTAGTCAGTACAATCAGTGGACAAGATAGATCCTCCAGTTGACATCTGTGTTAAATCAGAATAAGCATGGTCTGCACTCTCCTGTTTCCATTGACTAGATAGCTATTGACTACAGTGACACTAGACAGTTAAATTGGAGGTAACCCCCCAATGCTGTAGTCACTTCATCCAAAGGAATGGCCAGCATGGTAAGGCTGGCAGCTAAAAGCATTATGATCACTTCAGGGCTTTGTAAGGATGGGTCATAGGGTAGACACAACCAGGAAAACAACACAAAAACCAGATTGACTAAAGGGAAGAATAAGAGAACACTAGCTCCACGCATTCACAGAACCATAGCAGTTCTTGAGTCAGGGTCTGAATGTCCAACCTTCCACTTGAAGCAGGGCTATCCCTGATTCTAGATCAAATCAGTCATATCTCTCCTTGCCATGCAGCGTGGAAATGTTTTCCCACTATCTACAGTGTGTTGCCTCCAGCCCTAAATATTTTCCCATGGCACAAGCATCAGAGGGAGATGCACCCTAGGTCTTCCCAGGTACAGTGGGAAAGACCCCTAATTTTTGAAATCCTCTCAGTGAAGTGAGCTTTGGGATCTGGTGTCTCAGACCATGTGTGAGTCAGTGATAACCCTTGATCTCAGGGGTAACCCACTCCAGCTTAGAGTCAAATTGGGCTCCACAGAGACTTTGGGTGTGCAGGTTGCCCAGCTCACCTGCATATTGCCTTGCAGCAAGGCTAATATCAGTTAGCATTGGAGACTGAGGTTTCATGGAAACCCTCTGCACTGCTAAGTAATGGCCTAAGGCAGCTGCATTCATAAACTATATATGTATGTCTTAAATTCTTCAGAGAGTGCTTGACACAGCATGAAAGAATTTGCATCAAAAGATTGTTGTAGGAACATATCAAGTATCTATGGAAGCTGTGCCAGCTCCCACCAGGTGAAAGTGTTGCATAAGTGTCAAAGAGCATTGAAACTGCATTCCCTAAAAACAGTGATGGAGGTCTGGTTGAACATGTGTCCTAAAAGAGCAGCAACAGCTTTGTATGGTAACACTGTTTTGTTGAGGTGCTTCTCCCTGTTGTGGGCTAATGATCACAGAATCATAGAATTGTAGCGGTTGGAAAAGACCTTTAAGATCATCAAGTCCAACCATAAACCCAACACTACCAATTCCAACTCTAAACCATGTCCGTCAGCACCTCGTCTACCCATCTTTTAAATCCCACCAGGGAAGGTGACTCCACCACCTCCCTGGGCAGCCCCTTCCAATGCTTCACTTCCCCTTTTGGGGAAAGAAGTTTTTTCCTCAGATCCAATATAAACCTCCCCTGGCACAACTTGAGGCCATTCTCTCTCATCCTGTCACTTGGTCCTTGGTTGAACACACCCACCCCCACCTCTCTCCACCCTCCTCCAAGGGACTTGCACAGAGACACAAGGTCT
>NW_010287508.1:7700-8178 GCF_000700745.2 Antrostomus carolinensis
CTCAACAACCCCAGTTCCCTCAGCCACAAGGGAACTCAGCACACTTGTGCTCCAGACCCTTCCCCAGCTCCGTTCCCTTCTCTGGACACGCTCCAGCACCTCAATGTCCTGCTTGGACTCAGGGGCCCAACACAGATTGCAGCACTCGAGGTGCGGTCTCGCCAGTGCCCAGTAGAGAGGGAAATGATGCCCCATTGCTGAGAAAACTGTAACCAAAGTTAGGACAATAATTAGGGCCCTGAAAGAAAATGAAGTAGATTTTGCTTGTTCACCATATTATACACTCTTCTGTGCTACTTGTGTACTTCATTATACAGCAAGTAACTTCCCTGTGAGGATATCGGTGTCATTAAGAAAACAACTAGTTTAAAAACATCCCTTGGAGGCATAAGTGCTGGTGGTTTTATAGATCCAGAGGTCTGCAGGGCAAGGGGGAGCATTTAGATCACGTAATCTCAGGAGATGAGACTTGTAGGGA
>NW_010287508.1:8188-8844 GCF_000700745.2 Antrostomus carolinensis
AGCCCTGCTTGGTCTGTGAAGAGCCAGCTCAGGCATCTTCCCATCCTCCAGCTCAGGCATCTTCCCATCTTCCAGCTCATGCTGCAGGGACAGTGTGGGTTTAGGGGTGGAGATCCTGCCACCAAGAGCATGCTGACCTCTCTGAATAAAGACCAGAAATCATTTTTTTATAGGTGAGATTCAGTTACTGGAACACTGATTCTTGTTTTCTTGCCTGTCACATACAGGTCATATCACATTTCCCCTTATATTTTTTATTTTAAAGTAACAGAAGAAGTGGGGATTTCATTCCTTCCCTCCCACAGGGGCCAACTACACAACACAGGTAGAAATGACATCTTAATTTCCCTTTTCCTGAGCAGGTTGATACCTGCTTTATCAAAAGGATGACATTTCACAAAGAGCAGGCTGCAAAACTCAAATGAAATGATAAGCACAATGAGTGGACAATCATAATTCTTTCTCTGATGATATTTGCAAGTGAGAAATTATAACATCCTCTTTCAGTAAAACAGGGGGTTGAGACTTATTTTAAAATGAAACACACACACACACAAAAAAAGTTCCCCTTTCCAGGAAGAGCACTTAACAATATGCAAGCAAAGTGGATAAAAGCAGCTCAGTAACAACCCCAATTGCACAGAGATTGTCTCTTG
>NW_010287508.1:8882-11478 GCF_000700745.2 Antrostomus carolinensis
CATTCCTGCACATCTTTGCCTTTTTGACATTTAACTTTAATTTATAGCAATTTAGCTTGCTCTTAGAGGCTGCACTGTACGTTTGGGAAAGCAAAGTGATCTGTTAAATGTTTGTCTGAAATTCAAATCAGGCACAAAGTACCTTTGTGTTTTCCTTAAAAAGGAAGAAAAAAAAAAAAAAAAAAGAGCACCCCCACATCTAAATGTAATTATTTTGGCATAGAGAGACAAATTATTCTCTTATTATAATTCATTAATAGATAAGAGGACAACTACAAAAATAATTTGGCCCATTGGTCAAGAGTTACATAATTAAATGCCCATCGTTAGATTCCTAAATATGCAGCCAGGTGGTACGTTAAGATCCCATATCATAGAATCCCAGACTGATTTGGGTTGGAAGGGACCTTCAAGCTCATCCAGTTCCAACCCCCCTGCCAGCAGCAGGGACACCTTCCACTAGACCAGGGTGCTCAAAGCCTCATCCAACCTGGCCTTGAACACCTCCAGGGAGGGGGCATCCACAACTTGTGTTGTGACTGTCATGTCCTGACTCCATGGCACAAGACAGTCCCCATGTTCATTCAGAGCTAGTGACTCACCACAACTCACATTGCTAATCAGGTCCAAAGGGGAATGATTCCAAGCTCAACCAAATTTCTGAGATTTTTGGGAGCAGCTAAGAGCTGTCCTGAAGAAACCAGCCATGCTCATGATCATTGGCTGTGCTGGAACCCCATTGCTCCAAAGGTGTTATTTCTCTTTGTGTGTCTTCTCCAGCTCCATGTGCCTGGAATAACACAAAGGTCATGCTGCCACATACTTAGCTTCATTGCACACCCTGATAGCACCTGGGGCATTACTTGTGGAGGCAAAACCTTCAGGGATGTTGTTGGAGGACTGTGTAGGTTGCAAGGAGCCATCCTGTTTGAGATGCTTGGTGGAGTGAACCCTACACTGAACTCTACCCAGGCATTACCCCACTGGTTGATAGCCAGAGCTGGACAAAACTAAACCTGGGACAGTAATAGTGACAGGACACAGTGTTTGCTCCATCCTTTTATTTAGCAATGGAAATGTGACATCTGAAAGCCAATTAAGTTCACTTATCCTGCCTGAGATTAAAAAAAAGGACTAATTTTCTGCTATGTTCAGGAGCCAAATCAGATCATAGAAGATTCCATGAACACCACAGTCAGAGTAGAAAGACCACGAGGCCATGAACAAGTGTAGGGGGAAAGAAATAAGAACACTTTTTTGGTAGCAGCAAACCATTTATTCAGTATGATTGCTCATGGGGTCATAGCTTTCTACAGGTGTCTGGTAATTGTCTGAGATTTTCCTGTGCTACCCATGAATTCATTGTCTGAAAATATAATTTCTTTGTGTTCATCTTAACAAAAATAAAGCACTGATAGATGTCTGAGAAAGAATTAATTCTGATTTTTTTTTTCCTCTTCCTGCTCATGAATTCTCTGCAAGCAACTTGTGATTTTCCAAGGGTTGTCAATTATTCAAAATTATTCACTGATGACCTTGTGAATATTCTTGGCCTTTCTGTTACTTATAAGGAGTCTGTGAGCAGGATAATGTCTGAAATCAGGGACAGGTTTAAGGTTCAGGAATTGGTCTGGTCTTCAGGAGAGTTAAGTGGGACAGTGCATCTCCAGCTGACTGTAGTCACATCACTTAACACCTTTGGGCTACCAGCTCCACATCTGAGCTGAACCTTCCCTTCTGTGTCAAGGACTGCTTTGATGACAGTGGTGAAATTATTCATATCTGCAAGATGCTTCTGTGCTAATGTCAGTGTAGGGACAAGGTGAAAATATCCTGAGCCATTAATACAGAGAGGTGGCTTAATAAAGATTGTGCTTCTGGTTGGATGAGAAAATTAAAATCAAGTTTCTGAGGCAATTTCAAAATTTGAATGTAAGTTCCTAGAAATCGTGTGCTAAGTAAGTATGAGCTATTGCTTTCAGTGTGGGAGCAAGAGACTGAAATCCAATAGCCATTTACATACAAGGTCTCTTTTAGCCTCATAAATCAATTCAAAACTCCATCCCCATGACCATTCTTGGATGCCAGCTGGGGCCAGCCAATATCTGTAGCTGTTGCCTCAACAATCTCAGTGCCAGAACCATTTGCAGACAATGTACACTCAAAAAAAAAAAGAAAAAAAAAAGTCATTGACACATTTGAAGAGGTTTGTTTAAAATTTCCAGCAAACACTGATGGAAAAGTCCCACTGATGTTTAAAGGAGGTAAAAACCCGTGGTAGATTGGAACATGGACATCCGTGCTCGCTTGTTTGCATCACTCCTCACAGTCAGCCATGCCAAGTGTAGCCAACTGTGGGCTGGGATTGTGCCCATCATGATGTACAACTCCCAGCTTCCCAGAGGTTTAAGGTTACTGGAATATAAGTGTCTCAGCCAGGACGTTCATCATTAACACACGGCTTCACATCATGTGTGTATCACTGTGTTTGCTTATTGCCATGGCATCTACTTCATCGCCTCAATGGAGCTAATGTGGATATTAAGGACATCAGAGTCTCCTCTTCTGCATAATATTCCTCTTCCCTGGTAATTCC
>NW_010287508.1:11554-16633 GCF_000700745.2 Antrostomus carolinensis
GAGAATTATTCTTCTGTAGCACAGACATGACAGCATTGAACCCATAAAGTCGGAGCTGAACTGTAGCATATCTTTTAGAGAGGATTCCTATCTCACTTGAAAACTTGGAGTGATAAGGTATTTACCCTTGGTTTTGCAAAGCTCTTGCAGCCATTGCTTCCCTGTGTGGTTAAAAAAAAAAGAGAATAACCTTTTATTTCCAGTGTGACATTTTCTAACTTCATTGTCCAAACATGTTAGATCAGGATGTGGGGAAAAAAAAATCAAATGTGAGCTTCAGATCCCCTAACACCAGAGGTAAATGAAAGCTTGATGACTCAGGCATTTATTCCACATTCATCATCACTGTCTGAGCACGTGTGAACTACACAAGAAACTGGAACTGTTATCATTATTTTGACAGACCTATCTTGACTCCAAACAGCCTTGATTTTCCTCTGCCTCATCCTCTTTGGTACGTGGCACATACTGGCAGGTGTTCTTCTTTTTCTTAAATGTGGAGTTTTTGTTTGTTTGTCTGTTGAGTTGGGGTTTTTTTTCCATAAAAATGCCTTTTTTTTTTCTGATATGTTCTGGTCTGACATCACTTCAGAGTATAAAGCCATTACTGTTTAGTTGGGTTTTCTCTCCCCTTTACTCCTTAAATGTTGCTGTTCTAATTGGTCAGAAAAATGATGGAGAGGGCTGCTGAGGAGATGCATGGCAGTGCCTTTAATCCATCGGTCAGGCATACTCTGAACTCCAACCCTTCCTTTCAAATAATGTTGTCCTCCCATCACTGCAGCAAAGAGTCACTGGCTGGTTGCATTAGCAGATTCAGTAGCTGAGAGTGGGCAACAAACATCCTCAGTCCATATAGCAAGACAAGGGGAGACCTGAGAACGTGTAGCCCTTCCACCTCACTGCTTGCACCTTATGGTGAGGCTTTGAAGACTCTTTTTTGTCGGTGAAGATGTGGATTACCCTTGTCATAATTACAACAAAGAGGCAGAAAAAATTTAACTCTACAAGGCCCAAGAATCTGGCCACCCACACACACCAAAGAGGTAAGAAATAGTAAAAAACATTTAATTTTAAAACCTCCCCTAGATTGTTATATTGTCCCAGTGTGGATATGAGTTACTGGTGCCCGAGGAAAACTACATGACACCTCATCTAACAAATTAAATGTTTCCATGCAATTAAAATGAAGCACTCAGCCTTAGTGTAATAAACTTGAGGCTATTAGTATTCCTAGCGCTGTTGCCTTCATTGTGCTTTACAGTGCCATAAATACAGGCTCAGCGTGATGGCTCAGCAGACACTGGGCATGGAGAAAAATATCTTGTAATATTTGTTATTAAAACATTAAAAAATCCTTTACTTGAGCACACACATTTTTAAAACATCTCTGACTTGGAGCTTCTGCTTTTAATCTCTTTGTGTGCCCCGTGGCACTCCATCACAGCTTCTTACTGGAGTAATGGGGAAAGCTGCTGCGAGGTTCTGCATCCCTTCAGCTGCTCTGAGGCAGGGCAAAGTGCCTAAAGAAACCCAGCACTAGCTTGAGGTGATGACTAGAGCTGTGATCCAAAGGTGGTAGAAACCCTTGTGAATTTTTCCAGGGACTTGGAAGATGGGTATTGAGATGATCATCCATAGCAGAAGATGGTCATGTTCAAAGAGTCATCACACCTGAGTGTAGTCTGATACCTCCAGATCAAAAATCCTGGAAGGGGAAGATCTATTGTCACCAGTGTTAGCTGTAGGATTCACCTTTCAGGTGGTGTCATGAAGTGTTCAGGTTCCTATTATAACTTGGAGGACACCCAGGCATCTAGAGAGAAATTAGCAGACTTTGAGTTCAGTTGCCAATGCAAAAGTGTCTGAGATGCCCTGAGATACCTGAGATGCCTATGCAGGTCTGGCAGACAGGACATAAGACTCATGGGAGACCCAGACTCTTTTGATGTCCAGGTGGCATTACCTGAAGGACCCAATCCAGCTCATAGGGTAAGACATCACAAAATAAACCAGCAAAAGGTATAGGTGGCTCCATGTGCTCTAAGTGTGCAAACTCTCCAAGGAAACATAATTTGTGAAGTCAGTGGAGATGGCAGTGTGAACCCTCTAGCTGAATTAAGATATCTTCTTTAGCATGGGATGAATTGTGTCCTAGACTCTACCAACTACACCAGCAAACTCTGCCCAGGCTGGTGAGCTTGGACAAAAATATCCCCTCTGAAGACAGCCAAGTATAAGCAGATAAAACTCATCTAAAGGCACTTGAGCACATTTTGGAGAAAACACCTAAAAATTCATAACAACCCTCTGTAGCCCTGTGGTCTGACCAGGAAGTAGTGTAGAGAGCAGAGCTGGAGGATTCCTGCTCCAAAGTCATGCAGACCTTAGCTCATGGGATTTACTTAAGTTAAATCATGAAAATATGACTCTGCACTGAGAAAGGTAAAGCTAAAAATGTGATTAGGAACTGAGAGCTGTGCTGAAGGAAAGCAAGAGCTGACTGGAAGGTTAGAGAAGAAACTGGATTCCCATTTCTCTTTTTCCTACAGCCTGGAAGACCTTCTCATGAGGACCTAGTCTTTTACTGAGTTATCTTTGCCATATCTCCACCCATGCACTCCTCTTTACACCTTCTTAAGTATCCCAGAGCAGTATCCTGCCTCTGTAAGTCTCCCTAGATGGTTAATACATTTCACACCCCAGTTTCCCTCCGTTGCAGCCTGGCTAAGCAATGTGCATTTTGAATTTATTCAGAGAGCAGGATTGCAAGGGTTTTAATAAAATCCAAACAGAAACTCTTTATCCACTAATAGTTTCAGCTAAAAATAAGCAACAAATTTCTCTGCTGAGATTTACTCTTTATATACTTGGGTGTACGCTTGTGGGTTTGAGCTTTTTTCCCATTCTTTATCCACTATGTAGGTACTGATTTCACTCAGGACTTGTTCCATTACTTACACTTAAAATGGCCAGAATCCCTCTTCTTTTTCAGTGACTGCATTTTTTTTTTTTTTTGACATGTGTTTTCACATTTTTATTTTTGCTTCAGAATTTATTTTTGCTTCAGAATTTATTTTCCTCCCTTCATTTTCATCACCCTGTAAGGGGGTGCCACTTGTGCGATCATACTAAATTCCTAAGCTCAGCTGGGCTGTTCCTGCACATCCCTGGGTCCATGATACCATATCTCTTCCCATAGCTGTTGAAAAAGCATCTTTCTAAATTAGCTGAGCTGGCCAAAGCAGAAGCAGTGAGAAGTGAATCTCTTTCCTTGGTGTTAGTTCCTTCTTAGCACTGTCCCCTTGTCTTTAGAAAGGGACACATCGTTGACTCCACATTCTTTCAGGAATTATGCAATTTCCAGTTTAATTTTTTTTTTTTAAATGGATTTTCTTAGCATCCTCTGCAGCACAAAATTGTGGGGTTGATTTTGTGCTCTGTCTGTTCACAGTTTCTGACAATCCCCTTATTGCTTCTTTATCAATAGCCTCCCTGCTTTTCCAGGCAGCTTCCCAATTTGTCTTTGCTATTACAGATGGATTTAAAACAAGGAGTTTTATCTCTCAGCTATTTCTGGCTCAGTATCCCTATCACCTCTGCCATCATTCCCCCTCCTACTGAGATTCAACCATCAGAGAATGAAATGCATTTTGGAAATGTCTTGTTGGTGTCATATAAAGGATGAACTGTCTAGCCCCTTTAGCATTCTCATGTAGACATCAGAGAATCTTAAGCTTATTTCTTAAAGAAAATATTAGAAAGTTTGAAATCCAATGTATGAAGGCATCACCCATGTGAAACCTGGCAATCGAGGGTGCATGAAGGTTACCTATTGGGAGAGTTTTGAATGCAACAGCACGGAAAGTTCTTATTAGCTCCCCAAATGCTCTTAAACTTTACAGACCATCACAACATGGCCATCTGGATCCTGGGCTCATGATCTAAAGAATAAAGCACTTACCATTTACAGTACATAAATCTGGGGGGATTTCAATGTAGGTGATCATAAAAATGTAGAAGCACTAGAGGTCAGAACACTTGTCTGATGGCAATAAAAATAACAACAACGCACAAAGCGAGTCCTTTTCACTCAAATTTCTAATATCCTTCACTATTAGAAGTGACATGACATTCACGTATAAGACACCAGAGGAAGACAAAGCAGGGCTATCATAAATGTTGGAGGGGAGAAATCTAGTCATATGAGACTACAGGACCAATAAAAGCATGTGTTGTCTAATCTAAGAATTTCTCACTTATTTTTTGGCACTCCAAAGGGGTTTTTTTATACTCCATGGGAAATGGAAGTGTAAGGCATTAATCCAGACCTCTGTCTCCTCTGACCATGGGTACTTTGCTCATTGTCTCATCGAGGGAATTTGGTATTTACTGTTTGAATAAAAGCTCCATCCTGAGAAAACATCCTGCTGGAACTTGCAAGGCAACACATTCATCGCATGGCTTTCTGTATTTGCAAGCAAAAGAAGAAAGGAACCGACTAAGCCTTAGAGTCCCTGTCCTTCCTCCCCCACTATGTGCACTCACCCTAGTACCATCCAATTAGTGCTAATTGATGCTTTCAGCAGTGGGAGATGAGGATGTCCAATTCCCTCTGTGTTTCAGGAGAAGGTCACTCCCGGTCCCAGGCTGAGAGGGAGGTGTAGAGGGATGTGCTTGTACTGACATGGGGAGTGTGCTGGAAAGAGGGACTGGGAGAGCACCAGGTCTTTCAGCAGAGATGCAGCTCTATATTTCTCATTACCTGTCATGGAGTCTTTTAATTACCTTTTCTCTCCCTCTCTGGCAATCAGAATTAGAGCTCCTCCAGGACTCGTTTGCTGGAGGTGGGCAATGGCATTATTAAACTCTGCCACATACCAAATGTCAGGGACCGGAGCTGTAGTATCCTCAGCATTTGTGCACCCAGCATCAAATCGTCACTGCCCACTGCTCCCAGTAGAGTTCCTCCAGGGGAAAACTTTCCATCTGGGCCAGTGTGTGACATGTATCACTTGGTGACATCTGGGAGAATCACAGAATCACAAAATTGCCTCTATTGGAAAAGACCTTTAAGAT
>NW_010287509.1:0-25708 GCF_000700745.2 Antrostomus carolinensis
TTTCTTTTAGCTTTTATTCGTTCTAGTTTTGCCACTCTGAGTATGGAACTTACCAAAAAATGCAGTATTTCAGTATTTCCTGATATATCAGGTTTTCAGAATCACTACTTTCCCAGCATTTATACCTTCAATCCACTGTTTTTTGGGGTTTTTTTATTATTTTATCTTATATTTGTTGAAACATTAACAGCTCTAAAATTCAAGGTGTCATTTAAATTTGTTTTCCCTTCACACATATAAGGATCCAGAAATTTTTTCATTGCTATTATTATGCAATGATTTGGAGCTAACTGAAGTGGATTTATCAAGGTTTTGCTGCATCCTTTGCTCTATTTTTAACCTCATATAGAACAAATACTATTTGAATATTTATTATCCTGTGCTTTCAAAAAGGTTAAGAGATCAGGCTTGTTCTGGCTAATTTGAACATCCTGAATGGCTGGCACGTAATCTATATTTGCCAAGGAGGGCAACAATGGGAAATCTTTTTGCAGTCCAAATTTCTGTTGTTGCCAGCCCTGACATGCATTTCTCCAGGTCAGCACCTGTGATCCAAATGCCTCCTGTAGTTACAGACACCCAGAGCTAATTAGCCCAGAAGCTAATTCCTGCCTCTTTTTCCTCATATATATTTCTTTTGAGAGCCTGTAGCAGAAGAACAACTGAACTGTAGCAGAACAAGGAGATTGTAGCAAGGTGGGTGTCGGTCTCTTCTCCCAAATGACAAGTGACAGGACAAGAGGAAATGACCTCAAGTTGCACCAGGAGTGGCTTAAATTGGATATTAGGAATAATTTATTTACCAAAAGTATTGTCAAACATTGGAACTGGCTGCCCAGTGCAGTGGTGGAGTCACCATCACTGGAGGTATTTAAAAGACATGTACGTGTGGTGCTTAGGGACATGGTTGGAGTGGGCATGGTTGTGCTGGATTGATGGTTGGACTTGATGATCTTCGAGGGCTTTTCTATCCTTAATGATTCTGTGATTCTAACTGCAGAAGAAGCATAGACAGGTTCTTGACTTAGTTGCTCAAAGGGACTGGCATGGTGGCACAAAAGGTTTTGTCTGGATCTCATTAATGCTAATGGAAATTGCAGGGATAGCAACCAAATTAAAGAAAGGCAGGTCTTTCTGCTAGTTGCTCTGTGTACCAGGTTGCAGATCTACTAACACACCTAACTGCCAAGTGAATGCACTGTTTATTATTTCCTGCTTACATCTGTTTTCAGGCAAAATTCACTTTTTACATCGAGAAAGATCTTGGTCAAAATACAGCCACTTCCACCCTCATTTTAAAGCACAGAGACCATTTTTGCCCTACTAAAGCTCATATCTCTTTTGCTGAACCTCTACTATTCAGACTTCTTGAATCAGAAGGCAATCTGTATGTTATTTTTCACTTGACTATAATGTGAGGTACTGTTATTCTGGGAATGTAAGGCAGGAAATGAATTCTATTTTACTTGAGAAGAAAGTATTTTTGATAGAAAAAAAGAACTCACTTGCCTAGAGGTGTTATTATGTCTGCTGAAATCGAAGTACTCTTCAGTTACCCGTAAAGCAGCATAATATGCACACAGCAAAAATTATAAAGCAGAATCTCTGTCACTTACTCTCTAGTGTAATTCATTTGCAGTATCCACCTCCCCCAAAGTCATTATACACTTGATAACAGAATGCTCAGAATCAAACACATGGGTTGTTTTTTTTTTTTTACAGTCTATTATGACTGACATCAAAAGAGGCAGGAAAGCAGAAATCACGTACAATTTGAGTAAACTAATTTGAATGCACTGCGTCTATTCAATGATCAAAACAATGCGTGGGATTGATAAGGCTTTTTTATTTTTTTCCTTTTTTAGTTTTCCTTTTCACACTTTCAAGGGTGATTTATGTTATGATTTCCATACTAACGGTCACAGTTTGTACTTTTTGAATGAACTTGTAAGAGATCAAGTGCAAAACAAGGAGAGAAATAACATCTACATGAAAGTGCAGAGGTCGTATAACTCATGCTGAGCAATATATAAATTGATACTCCAACAAACAAAATGGCAACACACTCTAGCAAACCTCCTATAGATGCAAAGGCATCTTGTCATGGAGAAGACCAGAGCTGCTAGCGTGTTGGATCCAGAACACAGACCTCCTCACTGTTTTCTCCAGTTTTCAGATTGCACGGTGCCAATGGATTGAGGAGGTTACTCAAATACTGAGTTTTAATGACCTCCTGCTGTATAATCTAGATGGTTGGGTGGTGGGTCCAGTAAACAGAATAAGGTATATGCTTATGGTCATCAATTTGGCCCACTCTGAAACTGATACAGAAGACAGTTATGGTGAACCAGTACCTGTTGCCACCCTGTACTATGCTATAAATGCATAATGTGCTATATACTATAATAAAGGACTATAAGATTCTACCATCGATTATAGGTAAGGCCCCAAATATTTAAGGACATAAGAAGATGAGGTGAAATTAAGTCTTTCTTTAGTAACTGAGGAAAATAACATCTCTATCTTTAACAAAGTTTTGATTCCTTTTTTTTTTTTTTGGGGAGGGGGATTGGGGGGGGATTGGGGTTTGGTATTTGGGTTCTTGTAATACCAAACACACCTATTAAAAAAGGAAGAATCATAGAATCACAGAATATTGTGAGTTGGAAGGGACTCACAATGAACATTGAGTCCAACCTCTGTCCCTGCACAAGACAATCCCAAAATTCAGACTATGTGTCTCAGTGTGTTGTCCAAATGCTTCTTGAATATTGTCAGGCTTGGTGCCATGAACACCTCCCTGGGGAGCCTGTTCCAGTGTTCCACCATCCTCTGGGTCAAGAACCTTTTCCTCATGGCCAGCCTAAATTTGATCTAGCACATCTTCCTACTATATCCTCTGGTCCTATCTTTGGTCACCAGAGACAAGATATCAGGACCTGTCCCTCCTCTTCCCCTTGGGAGGAAGTTCTAGACCATGAGGAGATCTCCTCAGTCTCCTCTTCTCCAGGCTGAACAAACCAAGTGACTTCAGCTTCTCCTCATACGGAGAGGCTGAAGTCACCCTTCACCAATTTTGTGTCCCTCCTCTGGACAATCTCCAGTACCTTTAGATCCTTTTTACCCTGTGGTGCCCAAAACTGCACCCAGTACTGGAGGTGAGGTTGCACCAGTGCAGAGTAGAGCAGGATGATCACCTCCCTTGACCAGCTCACAATGCTAAAAGGTAAAAAAAAGCAATGGTTTTCATGTGCAAAGACACAATAAAAGTGTGCAGCTTAAGGGAAGTTCTTGGAATGTTTATGCTCCCCCTAACTCAAAAGAAGAGAGATGATTCAGGATATGATGCATGAGTCCTAATTTAATCCTTTGAAAAGCAGATGTCTAATTTTAAGATAGTTGCTGCCTTTGACATCCATGGAAGGAAATAAACTCTTTTAGAGAACCATATAAAAATTCATCACATGAGCAACCTCTGGAGGAAACTGCTTCCAGTGACAGAGGAGAGCAGAGGGTGACCAGCTATCTCAGAGGCAGATATCTAGTCCTTTGGTTTCTATGTCTTTGACAGAGAAAACACAGAGGAAGGAGTTTAATATCTGTTCCATACCTTTTCCAAAAGAGAGTTACTTTCATTAGGATTTCATATGGTCTCTTAAATTAATAACAAAATATCAGATATTTTTTTACATGAAGGCACAACCCAAAGCTAAGTAAAGCTTGTGAAAAATGCTTATTTAGATGAATTTTGGAAGGTGTTCTTCCAAAAACATGGACATACATTTTTCTGTGTAATTACATTAAATATTAACTGATTAAAATGCAGAAACATATTCACAAAATTGCACCACTCAGAAGAGCTACTGTTTTAATTTTAATTAGTTTTACACTGATAACTGTAAATTCCTTAGAAAACTGAATAATCCTGTTGGAGAAACAAAATTCAAGAGAGGGAGAGAGAGAAGAGGAGAGACAGTAAACATCCATCCTTTATCCTTCAGCTGAGAGGTAAGGAAAAGGGTTTTTGGTGTATGTAGTACAGTGAGTTAAAAATAAGCCGTATGCTAGCTATTAGCCCTTGATAGTTGCTTTGGATACCGAGGATCATTACTCTGTCTGTTTGTGTAAGGCAAGAAATGAAATTAAGATTTCATGAACATAGTTTAATACTCAAGGGAGGCTAATAAATATGCATAAGTTAGGACCAGTAGTTTTAATAAGGAAATTACTTTGATTACCTAGAGGATTTTATTGTGTTTTTTAAAATCCAAGTGGTATTCAGTTACACATAAAGTAGTGTTGGCTGATAAAAACAAAACTATTTAACTATATACTAATTTGTTATTTAATGCAATGAGAATATTCTGCTTCTTCAGTGTTTTACTGACTATTAATAAATCTGATTTTGCTTGGCTTTATTTTCAAAGAGATCTTTAATATACTTACATATTTATATTGAATTAATTTTATGGGAAGGACAGACCCTTAGCTGGACATCACTACCTTTTTTCTACTGAGGACATAGGGCTAGCTATGCTAATTTACTTTAGGTGAAAATTCTGAATGTTTTAAAACAATTAAGTCCCTAAAGACAAAACTATATTCTAAAAAAGACAGCACTGCAATCTTCCTCTCCAGTCTCTAAAACTCCATGTTCAAGGCATTATTGACAGATGTAGTCTCTTTTGCAGTTTTTGAATCTAATCTGAAAATGAACAGATTTCTAAAGGAAAGAGAAGGGAGTTTCTGGAATATTTAGTTTTGTTTTGAGAAACTGAAAATAGGAAAAAAAATGTTAATCAATCTCCAGTGTAGAAAGGCTTTTCTTGATCTCAAAAAAAATATTCTAGATACCCATATTCTCTATACATAATTTTTTCAATTTTGCTTCTTTGCACAGTAGTTGTCAACCATCTGAGATATGGAATTATGGAAATTTATTGTGAGATTCATGTTATCTACTAGCATATATTCAGTCTAAGCTGTCTCATTAACAGTAACTCCAAAGGGAAGGGGATCTCCAGAGGATGGCTTATCCCACCCACTTTGGGGGTTCATAGAATCATTTTGGTTGGAAACGACCTTTAAGATCATTGAAACCAATGATTAACCTAACACTGCCAAGTCCACTACTAAACCATGTCCCTAAGCACCACACCTACAAGTCTTTTATTTACCTCCAGGGATGGTGACTCCAGCAATTCCCTGGGCAGCCTCTTCCAATGCCTGAGAACAGTAAATAAATTCTTCCTAATATCCAAACTAAACCTCCCATGGCACAATTTGAGGCTATTTCCTCTTGTCCTGTCACTTGTTTCTTGGTTGAACAGACCCACCCCCACCTCTCTACACCCTCTTTTCAGGGAGTTGTAGAGAGCAAGAAGGTCTCCCCTCAGCCTCCTTTTCTCCAGAGTAAACAACCTCAATTACCTCAGCCACTCCTCATCAAACTTACTCTCTAGTGCTTCACCACCTTTGTTGCCCTTCTTTGGACATGCTCAAGCACTTTAATGTCTTTTTTTGAAGTGAAGGGCCCAAAACTGAACACAGGACTCAAGGTGAGACCTCATCAGTGCCAAGAGACAACCACTTCCTTAAATACCTCAATTGCTCACAGAGAATTGTATAGTGCCATCTGAGATGTCCTAAAGGGTCTTGTCTGACCTTCCAGAAGACAACAGTTTGCATATAAGTTCTCTATTATATCTGCCAACTCTGTATAGATGCTTTGGATACCCTGGGACATTATATTGCAATAGATGTTTATATATAGGTACCTGGAGAGGAGTTCAGGCACCTAACTCATATATGGAGGTCTAGACTGCAACATCTAAATTTAGTTATATGAGTCTGGAGCCTTAAGTAGGAGGACATGAATTGCACACCTAAAAATAGACACCATAGTTCCTGCAATTAGGGTTCTCTCCCTCTTTTTCCAGGAAGACATTTTCTGTCAGTTAAAGATCTTAAATGTTTAGAGTCTGGACAATGCAATCATAGTTTTAAAGGCTAAAGGAAGAACGATAAAATTATGGATTGGGGGATTTCCTCTAAAACATTATTACATTCAATAACATCTGAGGGATAATAATTTAAATGAACAGTTACTGCAAAAAAATGGTCAGATCTACACTGTATATTGTGTTGATTTAATAAAATGATGTGGTTTTTTTAACCACACAGCATCTTCCACTACAGTTTTTCTCTATGAAGAGTGCTTGAAACCAGACAGCAGGACATTTTAATATTCACTCAGAATCAGAAGGGTGAAGTCTCTCCTTAAAATAAAAAATAAAAAAAAAATAGGCAAATTAATGTGGAGGAACAGGTTGATGACAGATTGTGTGAAAAGGAGCAAGAATATATCAAGGTCTTTAATTGAGCTCCATCACTCTTAAAATTAATAACTTGTAATAGCTCTTTGGCAGCAGTAGCTGGGCTATTTGAAAGAGGTGTCTGACAGTAACCACAAGGCCACCTTAATTTTCCGGACATCTGAAAACATTGGACCATCATGTGATGTCTTAATGCTCATTAGACTCTCTTTTAAACCACCTTTGATATGCTACAGGACTGTATAACAAAGAAGAAATAGACTCAACTAAATTAATATTCCTAATTTATAGGTCAGAAGTCTAAATTGTGTTCCCCTGATCCTTTCTGAAGCTTTTTTTTACGTGACTGCAACATGAAGGTGAGTAAACACACAATATTGCCCTTTATCCAAGAAGAGGTGGTTGACCATGCCTAAGCTGCTTATCAGTTGTAGTGTGAAGTGAAAGAGATGAGTTAATAAAGTTTCAGAACCCCTTGCAGTTTTCCCCTGGGAAGCAACATCTCCCTGTCAATCGGTGGCAACTCTTCCTAATACCCAAACCTGTTAGTGAAAACCACCTGCTGATTCCATAATATACCAAAAAGTTCGAACCACGAGGTCATGCAACTTCTGTGCTGAGTTGAGAATGACAGCACCACATGCCAAAATATGGAACAGGACTTGCTGGGAAGTGGTGGCCAGCATTCATGTGAAAACTGTGTTGGTTTTTTTTTAAAAAAATCTATTTCATTATGGAGAGAGAGAGTTATTTCACGTTTCCTTGAATCTATTTCAAAAGTTTATTTGGCAAAGTGTGAGTTCAATCCACTGACTATATTGAACTATATCTCCACTGTCTATAAAGGGAAATGAAAATACTGGGTAATATATAGATATCTATGCTATAAACTTCTACATTTTGTCATATAAACCCCACACTTCACATTCAAAATCAACCAGTCATTGGTTCCCAAAGAGTCAGGCTTTACGTCAGGAAGAAAGCAGCAAGCAGCAATTAACAGAAATGGTTCCTTAAGTGATTACATTTCCACCAGTCAACCTCCATGAGCAGATAAATGTTTCCTTTGGGACATGCCCAAAACCCTGTACATTTTGATAGCACTGAGCAGCTAAGTGTGTAATTCATATTTATGTGCTACCAGGATTTAAAAACCAGTCATTTCTCTGAATCCAGTTAAAAAACACACAGAAAGATTTTGCACAAATTGTAGGCTCAGCAAATTGAAGCATTTTGCTTTTTTTCTTTTCATCCAGTAACTCATGGTTAGAGATTTTAAGTCTGTCTCTCAGCTAAGGAGAGCTAAAGCCACATAAACCAGACCTAGTCATTAGGTTACAGTCTGGTGGGGTTCTATAACCTTCCTGATGATTTTTTTTCTGTTATCCATGCTAATTTTCAGTTACTTGAGCTCAAGAAAGGAATAGGATTTGTAGATGCACCCAGGAGACAGGGAGCTACATTTAAACCATGCTCTGAAGAATGCATACATTACTTATATTAATTGGAAGTGGGACTGAAGTCTAGCTCCCTTCACTCCAGTAAGAGACTAGCCTCTGGGGTTCAAAATTACATTTACTAATCTTTCTCTCTCTCAGTGGTCCAATTCATACTGAATTATTTCATGCAAAGTGGAGCATCTTAAGGAGGGTTTGAAAACATCCGCTTCTCCTATACAAGTTCACAGGAGCTGATTGTCTTTTGGCTGGAGTGTCCTGTACACACATGCAGGTTTAATCTCTGGAAGTACACTAAGGTGTCTCACCATTGAGGAGAGGTTATGTTAAGCATTCTCACAGGTAAAAGGTGGCAGCACTTCCTCAGTGGAAGAAAACATCCTTGTGTATTTTAGGGGTTTTTTTGATTGTTTGTTTGTTTGGGTTTTCTTTTTTTTTATGTAAAAAAGAGACTAAATTATTTAATCCCAGGAGCACACATAAAGTTATGAATTCCATATGAAGAAAAGGCACAACTGCCTGCAGTTCAGAATAAAATACTGAAATCCTCCAGAGTTGCAGAATCCAACACATAATCCTCTCTTTTGCATTACTTACTGCCCAACCTGCACAGTTTCCTGTGAACAGAACTGGCTGTTTCAGCTCTTCTCCTCCTGTAACCCTAGCTTGTGAATTCTGCTTAGCAGCTTGGCACCTGAAGGCACTGTAACAAGTAGCACCGTGACAGATTATCCACCTTCACAGATCTGACCCCAAGTGATTTATTAAGTCTCACACAAGAAGTGTGCAGAGGACAACAGGGTTGAATTTGTCTCCTGAATCTTAATGTAGTATCTTATCTACTGTCTTATCCTTTCTCTGAAGGTTTAAACTCTGAAAATCTTGACAACTAGATGCTTTTTGGTTACATTTTAATGTCTCAGAATTCAGTCAAGCACATATTGCCTAGGTCAAATTCTGATTTGTGGGATCAAAGGCAATTATTTTTCATTTTATGCTTCATAGTAGGCATTTTGTAGTGTGAAATGCATCTTCACAGTCCTGTTTGATGTACTGATGGTTTATTTCCTATTTTGACTTGAAAATATTATTTTCCAATTTTTTTTTTATATGCAATAAAACCAAATTATTTATTTTCCTTTTTTGTCCCCTTTTGTTTTTTAAACATAATATGTAAGGGAAGTGTCATTCTGGTAACTGAGGCTTGAAAGAAAAGAGTAGTACCTCCCGAAATGCTCAAGAGAAAGCAAATTTGGATAGCAGTAGTGTTTACTGGCCCTCAATGGAAATAAAGTTAGGATTGTTTGGCATGCCTAAAAAAAAGTTTATTTGCATTTCATATTTTATGTTTTATTATATGTGGGAGAGTTTAGTCCTCAACGCTCAGGAACACTCTACACTTAACAAGACAATATGATTATCACTAAAAGTCTGAACAAAGCTACTAACCCTGACTGGATCTAGTCAAACTAACTAAACTACATAACTTGTAACCTTAAGGTACTAAAACCATAAAACAGAGGTGGGGGAAAAGGAGGTGTTCTAAGGATCATAGTCTGTTGTATTTCTGCTAAGCAGCAGAGATGATAGAGATGATGGCCATCGGTAGCTACTGAGAAAGCTTACAAAGAGTAATGACTAGCTGTGGTGAGTTAGAAGGCAGGCCTACCTACAGGGTCAGATGCAGCTCAACAAGGTCCTGCTCATCTCCAGACCAGTGAGAGGTCTCAAGAATTTGGCACAACAGGCTGCAAAAGGTGTACTAAGGAAATGGAAGTTAGTCAGTTCCTCTTCTAGTCACTTCCTCAGAAAATTAAAGACAGTTTTAAATTATTGCTGCTTTATTCTGGGAACAGGGTATTTCCTTCCTGTCTGGTCTTTTTTCACTCCTTCTCCTTCTTTTGTAACATCTCCCTCAAAGAAGTGTTGTTCTGTCAAGAAAGGTGATTCATAAATTGGGAGCAGAGCTCTTTAAGTACTCAGGGAGATGGATTTAGCTTCCAGATTTCTGGGCAGGGGCTCAAGTTGGTATTTACAGAAAGCCCGTGGAAAATGAAGTCAGTCATGCTGTTGCCAGTGAAAAATAAAGGACTTGCAGAAGAAAAGTCTGTTCACACCTAAATTCAAAACCAGGATTTATAAAGGTTTAAGGACAGGAAAGATCAAAAGTTGGTCTCATTTGTCCACTTCCACTTAGCCCCATAATTTCATTCAAACACTTTTCCAAGGGGCCAAAGTTCTCTTTGTGTCTTGGAATGGTCTCTGCTTTGAAGAGTCTCTTTTCCAAACCCGAAGAAACCACTGCCATATTCAAAGGGAAGCTGGGGTGAGGGAAGAGAATAGTTAACTCACAGAAGATTTTCCCACATTATTAAAACTTAAATTTATTTTAATTTATCTTTGTCTTCCTATTGTTGGCCAATGCTAGGCTTTCCTGCACAAATACCTCTTAAGGACCACACAGAATCTCTTTCATATATCCTAATCGGTGCAATTTCCATCTCAACAAATCTAAACGTCAATGCAAACCTGACTCAACTGAAATATCTGCAAGAAAGTACAAACATTTGTTTTAAAATAAATAAGTAAAAAACCAGCCTCAGGATAAGTTTGAAGGATTTGTTTAATTGAGCTGCCCTCTGTTCCTTACTGAATATGCAAAAAGCAGCAGTTGAATTCCTAATGTGCCCTAATTCTTCAGAAAATGAAATCAATCTTTACCATTCTTGCAGCAAGCTAAATCCTTCCCTTGTCTCCATTATTCTTTCTATATCTATCAGATCATCAACAGATGTTTATGCCATTCTCTGTGTAAGCTGGGATCTTATTCTCTTATGTACAGCTCAAGAACTGCCAACGTGAGGAGTATCACAGAATCACAGAATCACAGAATGTTGGGGATTGGAAGGGACCTCAAAAGATCATCTAGTCCAATCCCCCTGCCAGAGCAGGAACCTAAATGAAATTACACAGGAAGGCGTCCAGGTGAGTCTTGAATGTCTCCAGAGAAGGAGACTCCACCCCCTCCCTGGGCAGCCTGTTCCAGGGCTCTGTCACCCGCACCGTAAAGAAGTTTCTTCTCAGGTTTAAGCGGAACCTCCTGTGTTCCAGCTCACACCCATTGCCCCTTGTCCTACCATTGGGCATCACTGAGAAGAGCCTGGCTCCATCCTCCTGACATTTGCCCTTAACATATTTGTAAACATTAATTAGGTCTGCCCTCAGTCTCCTCTTCTCCAAACTAAAGAGACCCAGCTCCCTCAGCCTTTCCTCATCAGGGAGATGCTCCACTCCCTTCATCATCTTGGTGGCTCTGTGCTGGACTCTCTCCAGCACTTCCCTGTCCTTCTTGTACTGTGGGGCCCAGAACTGGACACAATATTCCAGATGCGGCCTCACCAGGGAATATTACAGCCCTGTAGGTACTGCACAAACAAAAGGGATTCCAATGACAGTGATTCAGTATATATTTTAAGAACATTAGGCAGGCTCTCAGTTTCCTTCATGCAGTCCTCACACTAATAGTAATTATAGTCTAGAGGTCTTTACTTGTAGAAAGGCAGAAATAAATTTGCACACACATTGGCAAATTTAGTGTATGTATATATATATACACAAAAGATTCAACCCTTTAGGGTGTGATAAGGCACAAATACATGTTGCAGTGATGCCAATGAGTACAGTGACCCCTCTCAAGGAGCCATCCCACATATGAGAGTTCCTTGCTCCCTTCACTCTTCCAGGACTGCAGCATGGTTGTGACAGTCACATATCTGAAACTCTTGCTGAGTTCTAGTTTTATGCATATGGGCACCACTCATCAACGTATATAGTAAAGGATAAAATGAGTGATATCAACACCAAATAATTTTAAGTAACCTCCTGACCCTATTCCCCTGCATTTAGTGTCTCTGCAGAAATTAAAAAATGTTAATTGAAGAATTAAAGTAAAAGCTGTCTGTGATGGAAGTCTCTTACTTATAGTTATGTATATTTATCCTAAGAACTCCAGCTCTCAAAGAATCATTAACTAGTGTAAGTAAACTTGCCAGAATTCTCTCTATCCACAGGATTAAATCCCCAAATAGTTTCAAGAAATACCCCTGTTTTTTTACAGATTTAAATATTAGATCCTGGCAAGCTCACTTAGAAACAGAGAAAAAGTAAATGGATCCATTGCCAGAAGGAGCAAGAAAGAAATTTTAAGAAGTAAAATTCATGTGTGTCTTTCCTTATATCCCTTTATATAGTGAAGTGATGAACTGTTGGTGAAAAAGCAGTGTGGATTATCTCAGCAACCTCTTAGACATTTGCTAAACTGCTTCACAGAAGAATGATCTGACTCTGGCTGGCAGCTAAATAATCTAGCCAGTGACTGACTGCAATCCAGCTGCCAAGAGATTATGTGAATGCTATTCACAATGAACCTTGTTTTAAAATACTTTTTGTGGACAAGATCTCTCTCTTTCAAGAAATTGTGAACATTCTTTTTTTGTGAACGTTGCTCATCCTCTGTAGTCTTGGCATCCCAGACACTTCCTGTGTATTTATGAATTGAGGTATTCCTCCTTAGAGATGAACCTCTTTTTGTAGATTAAAACATATCAATTTAATTATCTAAACATAAATAAGTACATGTGTGCAAAGTATCTAAGTGTTCATTAAGGTCAATGAAGGTCTGACCAATACTGTAGGGCCCAAAGAGCTGTTCCATTCACCAGATGGAGGATGGTACATTAGGATGTACCTTCTAGCACCTACCACAGCAGGTTGGTTTTGGTTTTCTGCTGGTCACTTGGGGCTACCAGTGAGTCAGCATGGATGACTCAGACATCCCAGGACATCTCCAGTGCCACTTGACACCTGTGTTATCATAAATGAACCAAGGTCTCCACTGATAGTAAAGGGGGCCTGGACACAGCGTGCACAAGTAGACAATATGCTGTTTATATATAGAGTGTCCAGAAGTACAGCCTATCTGTTTTCAGATGAAAAAATATTTGCAGACCATTAGCCTCTTTGGAGTTGATATGAACAATCTCCTCTAACAGAACACAAAGAAAAGGTCATTCTGATTTTGAGATAATGGCTGTTGTTATCTACAAGAGGGACAGGATGTGAACATTGAAGGTCTTGCTTTGTGTATTCCAGACCATAACTTTCAGATGGTACAATATTCTGAGAATCTATTACAGTGAGGGCTACAAGATTTCTCTTCTCTAATAAGTAGTGAAGGAAGGCAATGTAATAGATGAAAAAATATTTGAGACAAAAAAGATGCTTAGAGAACATTTGTTTTACTCTCTCAGTCACTTTCTGGTTTTAATTTTCTGGGTTTGGTGGTTTTGTTTTTGTCAACTGCCCCTGAAATCTTATATCTAGCATTAGCATCTAGTTCTCATCTCACTTTATCTTGTCTCACTTTTTTACTCTGGAGAAACAACTAATCATACTGTCAGGGATTTACAATTCATTATGTCTCTGTATTACAACAGGATGAATCTCTGGGGAGCTGGGTTTGATTCTTGCCTCTAATATTGAACTGTGGCATATTTTGGGGTAAATCCCCATTTTATTCCATCTCCGTTGGTTGACTTTGTGTCCATATTTCTCTTTCTACTCTTAGGTAAGGTTCATTTACACAAGGTAGGCAGGTTACCTGTCTAAGCCTGAATCTTTATATTCACTGGAGAGAAATAAAAACTGTAAAAGGGTGATTTGTCTAATTCTAAGATAAAAATTACCTCCTTAGCTGGCTATTTCTCTCCTGTGACTATAAAAAATGGGAGACTAGCATAAACTGAGAGATGCAACTTTAAAATATTTATAATCAGGTGAGGCAAAATGAATTTTTCATGAGTAGGACCTCAGGCAAAAATACTTCAAGTATGTTGTTTATTTAAGTGGCTTGAATGGAGAGCTCTCATGATAAAATTAATCTGATTAATTAATATATGAGCCTAAATGATTCTGAAAAGCTTGAGGAAGTGTAATAGATTGTGCTTTGTATTTAGCAACAAAACTGAGAAGAAACAGAAAAAAATTACAAATGTGAAACTTCTTTATTTGTTAGGTTAATTTTCCATCATTTATGTAGTCAATTTAAAAAGAACACCATAGCATAGAAGTATTTTTTTTTTGTTTATTTGCTGGGGCTTTTTTGTGTCTTAGCCATGTTTCCGTCTCTGACATTTGGTATCTTAATCTGCAGGATTTTCAAAATCTATTTATCTCCTACATTCTGACTAGGAAGCTTGTATAAAATTAAAGAAAGAATATTTACTCCCTTGCAATTACAATCCCCACATAACAGCCTTTTAAAGATACAAAATATAATTGTCAAAAGGGAAGTTGTACATTTATGTTTGAGTCTGCTGTGATAAAAACAAACAAACAAAAATCTTTCAACCGCAGCAAGAGGTGTTTCAAGTAATTATAAATGTGTTGGTTATAAAGCATTCTAGCAAGAAGTATCTCCAGACAGACTGCAATATTCTAATTTCTGGATTTCATTAGAAGCAGATTGTATAAGTATCTAAAATAATTATGTAGGTAAGCAGGGCCTCCCTTGGAGAAAGAATATAGGCTATGCAATCTCTTGAGGTCTTTCCAGCTGTATTTTCAATGATCTTTTCATTTTGTGCCAAGCTGCAAGGAAAAACTAGAGAGCATGCCTATCAGGACATGGATTTCATTGAGAGAAAATTGAAGAAAATCAGGACATAGGCTGCACAGAGAGCTTCAAAATAGAGCCAGCTGAATTACTTGTTATTGATACGTGACTCAAAATGCACAATAGTAATTTTAGAAGATCATTACAGCTTGAAATGTCATGTTTATATGAGCTAGCAAACTCATGTTATTATTCCTCTGTTAGTCTCTTCAATTACTTAACAGCACAGAACAAATAAATTGGCTCTTTTAAGACTACTTGGAAGATGCTTGACAGAGAAATGCTTGATCTACAGGAGCAATATGTGCTGTAGATAAACATGCATGTAAATGGCTCCTTTCTCTCATGAATTAATAGCACAGGGAAAGCTTTACTGGCATTCCAGAATGTGAACAACTATTAAGTTTTTCTCCCTGCTCTTTGGCCACCCTTACACTGAGGACTGTTTTATTCCACAAAAGGTAATCTTAAAGACAACAGGTCTAACAGGAGTGGCAGAAGAAAGGCAGTAGAAAGGGTCTATTCTGAACAGAACTCCATCCACTTGATTAATGGGTAGAGAGATTATTTATGAAGTATATTAACAGAAACAGTTTTGACAATGATATTTATTAGTGATTGCATCTGTAATTAAGTCCTGATCACAATGAACAATAAAGTGCTTATCTTTAATATGTAAAATCTTCTGGAGATGGAAACAGAGAGAGCATCTCGTATGCTGGGTTTCTGTCATGCATCTTTGATTCAGCTGTCCCTGATTCAGCTCATATGAATGCTAATTGCTTCCATTTTCGTCCAACTTTCACTCTACAGAGAGGAAGTAATACTGGTCTGACCCACCAGGGAAAGGAAATTGCTGATGCTCAACTGGTTTGAACAGTTCTACATTGCTACCAGCTGAGAATGTGTCTTCCAAAGTAGTGACTATTAGATGATAGATAGATAGATATTGCTATCTAAAAGATATGAATAGGTAGAAAAATAGACAGACAGGCAGGCAGATGAATAGATCTGCTTCTCCTTGATTGTTTCACATGCCAAGATTGCAAGTATAACAGACTGACTGATTATCCTCCTCCTAGATATTTAATGGTTATAATAATAGCTGGGGTCAATCTGCCTGCGGTTGCTCATGAAAAGTAATTAATCTGGTTCATACCCTTACCCAGGGGAAAATAAATTATGCATATATCTTCCTTTGGTTGTCCTTTGCAGGCAGAATTTCCTGTCTTCTAAAGCTCTCTCAATCTAAATACAGGGTAAGGGTTTCTTTATTAAGAGAAATAGAAATTTAAGAACTATGAAAGCTCCGAAGCAAAATGTCAATCAATTGAAAGCAATTCATAAACTTGAAGTTATCTGTTCATATCTACATTCATACTCTCTGGTACCTGGAAGGAATACAATTCTCTGTGTGTGCCACTCTTATGCACTATAAATGCACATGTGGATGAACAATAATTTTTGGAAAAAAACACCCTTCAAAAGTAAAATGGTTTTTGCTCTGAAGCGGTCAGGGAGTTGGACTAGATGATCATTGCAGGTCCCTTCCAATGGAAAATTTGCTGTTGTATTTTTCAAGCTAAATTTGTAGGTGGTCAGTGGAGACATATGTCAATTCAGTCTCCCTTAAAGTGTGACTAACAGAAGTTAGATTAATTAGAGGTGGGATATTCTGGTTTTCATTTCATTGGATTTCATTTTATTGACTATAGAGATGGTCTACTCAATCGGACCTGATTTCTAACTTCTGAATAGTTAATAGACGGTAAAAGAATTTCACATGCTTACTTGTTTTGTTTGGACTAATTTATTTTCATCACTCATCTTTTATCTCTATGAAAACTTCCTTCACACACTCTTCCTGCTCCCATTTCCCACAGACTCCCCTGAGGCAATGTCTAGAAGTTACAATGCAATCTAAATTGAGGATTTTAAGTTTGCCCACAGCAATTAGCCATGTAGATTTAATTGCCATGTAGTCAGATTTATGCATCAAAATCTGTTATGCACCTTTGAAAAATCTCTCCCTCTACCTATGCAGACAAAGACTGTCTTCTGCTTTCAGGATTTCTATCATCTAAAAGGACTAAACACTACAGTGATGCTCTATGGAACTATGAATTATGATTAATTCTTCTGCAGTTTGCATACCTAATTGAACAAGTTGCCTTTATTGTCTGAGCACTGCCATCAGAGTCTGGGACTATGTTCAATTCCCTTAAAAAAACCTGCATTTTCTTTGCATAAATTTTAAAATAAATGATTCATAAAAGAAGATGCTGCTTCTTCAACTTCTGCTGTTCTAATTCTTTCAGTCTTTGTTTTTCCTGAGACTCTGAAATGCTTGAAGTCTTCATGCCTTCATTTTCAGTCTCTGGAGAGGACACTAAAGTGAGAGACTAGTATGAAGTCTTTCCTATGGCTTCTAACCTCCAGACAGGCATTAAAAATAAAATAATTTTTTTCTCAACTGTAACATCAGAAACATGTTACCATGGTAGCAACAATATCACTGGATGAATGGTATGAACAGTCTTCACAGATCCCATTCAACTTGGTTGGGAGAGCCTCGCCTTGTCATATAACATAGTTGGAGGTTACAGATATCTACTTTGTCATACAGCAAGGGTCAGTAGTCCCAGTCAGTAACCTCAGTCTCTCTTAGGGTACTGTTTTCAAAAAAAACCCCAGAACACCAAGTGAAACCTAACACCTAAATTAGTGAACAATAATGATGATTATACCTAAGCTTCAAGTTGAAGTCAGTCTGTTCCATAAAATAAGTTATCACAATCCAGCAGCTCAAGAAAGTTGTGCATTGGTCCTTCACCTTACATCAAATTCTTACCCTACTAGGCCTCTAGCAGATGGTTCATAAAGACACAAGTGTCCTGTAGGACCCCAGTCATATCTGCCACCTTGAGTAAGGCATCTAAAAAAACACGAGAGTCCTGTGTATGGACAACGGGATCAAGTCCTTGGTATTAATATACACATTTTTAGTGGTGGGATTTAGCTTTAAATACAAACACTTAAACATAAGTATCTATGGTAATTGTTAGTGTCCTGGTTTTGCTGGGCTAGAGTTAATTTTCTTAGTAGCTAGAAAGCGCTGTGTTTTGTTTTCAGTGTGGTATTTGTTATGAGAAGAATGTTGATAACATACAAGGACATGGTGTTTGTATAGTTTGCAAGTGCAGCGGACTGGGAGAGGGGAACTGTAGTAATTAGCAAAACCCAGAATTGACATTTGAATACACCAATAAGATATTCCATACCATACTACATCATGTTCAGTATATTAACAGGGGTTGACTGGAAAGCAGTCAGGAATCGCTCGGGCTCGCTTTTTCAGGATTTCGGTTTTGGGTTCCTCCAGGATCACTATTGGCAGGTGGAAATTGTACTGTGCATCACTCATTTATAATTATTTTATTTTATATATATATATATATACACACACACATATTGACCTGGTTTTTAGCTGGAACAGAGCTGGGTTTCTTTTTAGTAGCTAAATAGTGCTGCATTTTGCTTTCAGCTGGGATTTGTTATGAGAGAAACACTGAGAACATCCCAGTGTTTGCATTTTTGTCGCTGTGAGTGAAGGACTTGACGTTTTGTTAGTCCACAAGCGCAAGATCTAAGGGGGTGAGGAATATTTAAATTAATACCAATAAACACCAATTTAGCTTATTAATTTAAATATTCCTCAGTTCTAAGGACCACATTGCAGTTCTATTGGGTATTTTTTGTTTCCTCTCCGGAAAAAATCGAAACATGCAGCAACACGATTCTCCTCTTCAAAGCCCTAACGTCTGAGAAATAAGAGGAATAAATTAAACATTTTACCTGTTGAAAGTGTCCAGGAATGTCTCCTGAGTCTCCAGCAGAGGACTATGAAGTAAGGAGCATAGCAAACAAGAGGCACTTGAACAGACTTTGACGTTTTTCAGTAAATCCACTTTGTTTCACCTGCTACAGGGTGATTGCCCTGACTTTCTGTCTAATGTGTAGGACCTCTCCCTTCTTGTTTTCTTTTGTGGGCAGCTCCACTTACAATCTTTTTTCACCTCCTGTATCTGCAATGTCTCACAGAGCACCTCTGCTCTTCATTCTTTTAGTCCTTTAAATTTCCTTCTCACTCTTGGTGTCCTACATGTGTTGTTTCTTTAAAAAAGCAATGTGATATTGAAAAAGGTTCAACCCACTTCCAGCTGAAATTCAGTGAAAAATTGGAAGCTTACAAATACATACAGTAGAGACGGAATTTAACTTTGATTCTTGATTTGGGATTCATATGCTGTAATTTAGATACTTAGTTAGATATCTAAAGTTAGATATCTAAAAATTAAATTTCTAAATTATTTAGAAGTGGCTTTTAAAGCCACTGTTGAGTGATATGACATCTACAGTGTGGATCATCTCACTGTCTTACATGTTTTGCCTAAGGAGAAAAATAATTACCCTCTGGAGGTGCCTGTATAGCCTGTTGACTGCTTAAGAATTGTGTGACACACACCTTTGTTTGGATCAGATCAAACCCAACCATATGGAATAGTATATCTGATCCAAGACAACATTTTTTTTTTTTTTTATATTACTAAAGTTTATGAAAGTTTAGCTATTTTACTTTAGTTTTGCCAAAATATTGGCAAGAGAATCAGAAAAGGGAACACATGAGTCAGGAGGCCTTAGATGATAACTTTTAAGCTTTATACCTCTACAAAAGGAAGAATAGGATGTATTTTTCTGCTACCTTATCAGGCTGACTTTTACCAGGAAGAGGTCAAGTTGCACTCTTCTTCTTAGGCTTGATCTCATTTATATTTCATACGTTGGCTCAAAGCTCAAATCTGAACCTTAGAGCTTAATTCGTGTGATATCCAACGCACCTGTAGCAAAAATATGAAGGCAGTTTTCTTCAGACTTGGATTTTTCCCTAGAGGTTTTGGTGTCTTCTATCTCAGACAGAATTTGACTTGTTATAAGCATCCCTTGCAGAAGGGAGCTCTTCACCAGCCCTAGCCTGTCTGCTTCCTCTGCCAAAATCCCTCTTGCTCCTCTGCTGCAGGAGCCTGACACCTGCTCTCCTGCTGAGCATCTACAGCAAAGCAGTTTGTGACTTCTCATCGTGTTTGGTTATTTGGGCTGCTCTATTGCACACACCCCTGGCAATAGGCACTCACATTTTGTTTTCACCCAGCACGTGTCAATTCTTACAAATCCTTCACTTACAGGGTAAACACAGACCAACCACAAAGGCCCTGTACTCCCCTGTTGCCTTTTCCTCTGCACATATTTACCCAATGTGAAATCAGCTACTTGGGGTTTGTCCAATTTTGCTGATAAAAACTCTGTTTTTCTCATCAATAAAAGCTTTTCAACACTCCAAATCCCAAAAGCCTGTTAGAGAGGACATGTTTTTTGGTTTGGTTTGGTTTTTTTAATGAGAATTTTTTTTCAGACTATATTCAAGTGCTGCCTGTTTCCCTTCTTGCTGATGCCACACACTGGCACAGGCTCTGGTTACAATCTCTTTATAGAGATATTTCCAGTGGTTACACTTCCTGGAGCTATTTTGTAAGTGCTCAGGTAAACAGACAAGCAGGGGAACAGTAATTTGGAAGAGGTGGAGCTGTATGAATATAAAGGAAAAAAAAAAAATTCTACATAGGGAAAAACAGCATAGGTTCTGAGCAAGGTAATTCTGGGAAAAGAGTGTGTGTGTCTGTGTGTTTGTGTGTGTGCTGGAATATTTTTACATACTGCTAAAAAAAAATATATAAAAAGCCTGATTTTTTCACTTGAGGAAAAGGAAGAGTTTAACATTTCCCCAAAAGTCTTCTCTTTGAAATGAAACTGCAGATCAATGTTTTCAAACAGTTTCAGATGGTGTAATAATAGTATGTCTTTGTGAATTGTCATTATGTCATCAGCTAAAGCTTAAACAAATGCCCATTCCAAGAATTCATGGGAACCCTAAATAAGATGCAAAAGCAAAACATTTCAAATTATTTCATGGAATCAATGGTCATTGAAATGGTCAACTCTGATATTTGTGTCTGCTTTTAATTTTTTCAGATAGATCAAACATTTCAGCATGAACTTGATGATCCTTCTTAGAAATCAATAATCTATACAAAACATCTTGTTTTCATTGAAGAACAATATTTAACACACATACTAGTCTCCAAGACCAACCAAGAAATCACTAAAAGATTGGTCCAGCTTGCTTTAATGGAAATATTCTTCATTTTTCTTTCTGTATTTTTCTTTATTTTTTTTCTTTCTGTATTTTATCTTTTCTTTCTTTCTTTCTTTCTTTCTTTCTTTCTTTCTTTCTTCCTTTCTTCCTTTCTTCCTTTCTTCCTTTCTTCCTTTCTTCCTTTCTTCCTTTCCATTCTTCCTTTCTTCCTTTCTTTCTTCCTTTCTTTCTTTCTTTTCGTATTTTCTTTCTTTAATTTTAATATTTTATTACTCAAATATGTGGCTATAAAGACAAGAGAAGTACTAATAGAAAGGTAGTACATGACCAAATCCTAAGCAGTCACCTGTGAAGTGAAAGAGCAGAAATATTAGAGGAATTTAGCTTCTCTATGTCTCAGTGTGTCATTATATGACTCACCAAATGTTCCTCTCCATTACATATCAGAAGTTGAGGTACCAATGTTCTGGCAGTTTTCTTGCTGGGTACAGAGGTAACCACTTCCTGCTAAAAGCATCTGAATTGTTTTCCAATAGCTGATAAATGCAAGTGTCAAAGAGAAAGTAGAGGAAAAAGAAAAAAAAATACCAAAGAGAGAGAGAGAAACAAAAAGAATCCAACATTTTAAATGTGAGCTGTGAATTAATCAAATTAAATTATATTCTCCACTGTATCTCTGGGAGGAAAGAAAATTACTGGTGTTCAAATAGTTGCTACTTTATTAAAAGCTACTCTATTTTTTTCCAAAGCTTTTAAAGCAGAGACAGACCGAGATTAAAATGCAACCAGTAGTTAAAAGCTACTTTCCTTTTGTTACTGAGCTTCTGAAAGGGCACTCAGGAAAACAGATGCATTAAAAGCTGAGGGATGAGGACAGACAGCATTTGCACCTGGCTGCTTCAGTGTATTTTGTCCTATGCCCACGCAAATTCCCGAAACAGGAAAGCAAATCATAGAACCACAGACTGGTTTGGGTTGGAAGGGACCTTAAAGACCATCCAGTTCCAACCCCCATGTCATGAACAGGGACACCTTCCACTAGACCAGGTTGCTCAAAGCCTCATCCAGCCTGGCCTTCAACACTTCCAGGGAGGAGCAGCCACAGCTTGTCTGGGCAACATGCTAACAAATTAGGTAAGCACCTGCTTAACTTAAGTGCTGAGAAAAAACTTTGGGATTTTCTGAGTAGTTCAGTGAAAGAAATCAGAATGTGAAAAGCCACTGGGTGTAATTACTCTGCTAATAAGCCTACAATTGCACTGGGGACCAAGACTGGGCTATAACTTCATTTTTAAGATGGCCAGAAAACCTTCTCCAACACTAGAAGCAGAATACAGGGAGAGCTGAGCTATTACTTTGTTAATTCATAACAAAATTGGTTGCCATAAGCAACTATTCTTAAGCAGCAGTGGACCCAGGACACACAGGCATATCTGTTGGAAAAGCCAGAGGAATTGCACCAGGGCAGATAGATTATTATGTGTCCAAGGGTCTGGATAGCCATGTAGGATGCGAGCCCTGAGACGTCCTGCGAGGTCCTGACACATTCTAGCACAGGACAAGAAAAGGGCTTGTGAACACATGAGGTACCCTGTGGATGCCAAACACAACAGCTGACTGGTAAGACAATAGTAAAACTGGTCACACCTGATGAGAACCAGCTTTGAGGAGTCTTCAGGGTGGTCTTGAAACCAGGATGGTCTTGAACACTCTAATTTTGTACAGTAAGTGGAGGCAATGCTCACAACTTTCTGCCACTTGTCTGTATGTAGAAGAGTATGCTGCAAGGAATCATCTGGCTGAACATCAGTAATTCTAAAGCTGACCTAGGTGGTCTTCCTTTATTAACCATGGAGAGCTAGCAAGGAGAGTCTGTAGTGCAATTCATCTCATCTTAAAACAGAATAACTAAAACAGATCAACTAAATCACATCTCAAAATGATCTGTTCCTCTCTTTGGACTATAAAGAGAGTCTGCGTTGCCTGGCCTGAATTTAGGCATCTACTTCCTAGACAATAAAATAATGTCAGATGAATCCCATCTCTTTAACCAGATGATCCCACTGGGACTGCATCTCTGATGGTAAAAGCTTTCTTCCTTTGTAGTGGTCTCCAATTACAAAGACTATAAGACACATAGTTCTTATGGCAGACACATCTTCAGCAGGGTCAAAAAAAAAAAGATCATCAACAGGAGGGAGTTCTATGATACTTTTCATCAGTTGATAAGTAAAGTATTTTGATTTTTTAATGGTGGTAGTTGTATGCATTTCCTACTCAAAGATACTAGAGTAAATTTTACATTAGAAAATATATTTTTTAAAAAACCAAACCAAACTAAAACAAAAACTTTTGAAAAGCTTTGGATTAATAAAGTCCCTGTTCCAGGAAGAGACTTAAGTATGTGTGCAGCATTAACCATGTGAGTAAGTCGAGTTGGTTTCCACAGCTGGTGTGGACTTTCATCCAAGGAAGTAATAACTCTTCCAAAAGATTACCTGAGACTGTAAAATAAGTATAAAAATGTTAATTTTTCAATAAAACATTGATGTTTCCAAAACATTTCATCTATCCCTCGTTACAAAATGAATAGTAAGTTAACATTTCCAATACCTTCATTGTTGCAGCCTTTTCTTTATCAGAGGGAAAGTGAAAAAGCTCTTTTCAGTCAGAATTAGAATGATATTTTTTAATCCCTTGCATAAAATATGACAGCTCTGTAATCTGTGATTGCGGTATGTGGAAAATAATTCTATTAACATTCACCTAGTCGTAAAATTTACTTTTTATTCAATTTTTCTCTTGCATCTACCCACAGACACTCAAAAAACATTACTTTTTCTTTTCCTTTTTTAAAAAAAATCAATTTTACAATTAAACAACCACTTACTAGAATGAGACTCCATCTGCATTTTGGGTCTAGCCCTTTTACCAAAACAGAGCCTCACAGAGGTCACTATAAACTCACAAGCTTTTCTCTCCAAAATACATTAAAATGCATTGAAACACCATAAACTCACTAGTAAAACAAAATAAGGACACGGAACAACTAAGATTTTGTCACAATTCTAGAAACAGGGGCACTGCATGACTTTTAGAGCTGACTTTGAAAATGCATCCAATACTGTCAGCAGTAAGTGTCTGAGGCCCCATGGAGACCCTTATGAACAAGTTTCCTACAGCTGTGAACAGCCAAGCAGCTGTGGCACTAAGACCAGGACAGCTGTTAATTAGTTTTTTTCTTGGCATCTCAGGTGGATTTTAAAGCTTGAACTGAGCTCTATACCACCACAACAATCCTGCTGCCCATACCTGAGGTGCAGACTTTTGCACCAAATCTACATTTGCTGTTTGATGGGGTGTAGCCTGATAGAGCCTTGCTTCTGGCAGGACTTGTTTTCACTCAAACACTAGCTCTGAGGCACTGATTAATATATCCAAATGATTCAGCCTTTGATTTGTCAACTTTACCATCTGCTTGCTTCTCTGTTATCTGTCCAAATGGGAGGGGATAGCCCCACAGAGGTCCATCTCCTCCCAGACACTCCCACCAGCAATATAAGGAGTCTTGGCAGTCCCCAGAGGGACTGCAATGTGTTCCCTTCGTGCTTGGAAATATAAAGTCATTATAATCCTGGCTGGTCTCCAGTGTGACTGTAAAAGTGAAGTGATGCATATTTTACTTAGTTGTCAGTCAACAGTGGCCTTGCAAAGAACTTGCAGATTGCTTTCAAGTCGTGTTCAGTTGTCCAGGAGCCTGCAGACTATGTTCAGAGGTGACTATGAGCATCAGCCATGCCTGAATCCACACTTGTGATCTCACAACCTGTTCAAGGCTTGACAGACTAGCCTCAAGGGTGCGTTGGGTTTGCCCTACTAAAGGACATCCAGTGTAAACATAAGGTACTACCCTGCAGAGAGAGACCTCCAGCTGCTTTTTTGATCATTTTGATCATTTCATCAATCCTGAGCAAGCAGAAAGGGAAAGAAAGATGTAATGTCTTGGCTGCAGGATGGATAGCAGAGTCCACTGGTGCTGTGCTGAATGCTGAGAGTCTCACTGGAAAGGTGGGGAAATAATTAATCCATTGATTAGAACATCTTAATTGGTATGTGTCAAGGGAATCCGTCAAAAGTGTAATCTGGTTTTAGCAAGATGAGATCCGTGAAGGTCCTGGCTGCCATCTAGTGGAGTTGTGATGTGTGTTTAGACTGAAATAAATATATAAATAATACATGTGAGAATAACAGAGAACTAACTTGTCATCTGTAGATACAGTATCCTCCTTTTTTGAGAAAAAGTTATAAAAAATAAAAAAGTAGCTTAGTCGCCAACGAAATTGAGGACAGAACCTCATCACAGTCACAAGAAAAAAGGGGTGAAGGAGCACTGAAGTTGTCTCACCCACTATTTCTGAACCAATTTGTGTCCTACCTCTCACCTCAATGGAAAAACACACAAGGGTTTTCATTCCCAAGAAAAGTTGGGCTTTTTTCAGGGTAGTCATATGCTATTTTAATTCCCCCCACCCCAGCTTGTTTTCTAGCACATGCACTTTGAAACACAACTGTACATTTTTTGCTAGAAAAAGTGACAGATATTTTCATTGAAAGTTCACTTTACAATTTTCTGACCAGCACTGCTTGTTCATCCTCCTAGCAGATCAGAACACACATGAGGTCTAGCCTCTTCCTCGTCACTGGTGGTGGAAAAAATACCTAGGGAAGAGTGCAAATGTAGCTTCCCTGAGAATCTCCTGCTTGTAATTGGCATTTTCTGAATTTTCCATTCATTTTTCCAATCTTGTCTTGAATCCAAGCAAACTTTGCATGCATGGCAAGGCTTTGCAAAACAGTGTGGTCCAGGGGGTGAGGGAACTTTCCAGGGAGAAAACTTCTCACCTCCATGCTGACATTGCTGATTTTTCTTTAACGTACATTCATGTTCCCTTATGAAATTTTACTTTGTTTCTGTAGTCACTAGAAAAACACAGTTAATACATGTGCTGCCATCCAGCGAGACCTGGACAGG
>NW_010287510.1:0-2136 GCF_000700745.2 Antrostomus carolinensis
GTGGCTCTGCGCACAGGGCGGCCGGTCCAGCCCTTACAGCCCGGCTTTCTGCGGGAGATGGGCCCGGCAAATGGGAGAGGTGTCCTTGCAGGGGGGCTGTTAACCTGCAGAAACTGCCATGCCACAGCTGGCAGCGCTCGGGGGATCTGCAGAGACGTCACCCGTGTCCTGACAGACACTTTTGGTGTTGTGATTATTTTTAACTGGACATAAGGCTTTAAAGACAGAAGCAACTGCTTAAGGACTAACTTCAGCGAGTTGAGCGGTGCCAGAGGAGCTGTAGGCACTGAAGGGCACGTAGTTAGACTTGTATTAATGCTGCTATCCCAAAGCCTTGTTGGAGAATATGTTGTGTCATGGGTACAGAGCCAAGTCAACATCCTTAAGCGTAGATCTGCATGTTTTCTTACTTATTTCTGCTGCAAGGACTAAGCTGTGCAAGCTCCAAAATTGAATATTGTTTTAAAACAGCTTCAAATTCCAGAGCTTAAGTAGTATGTTAAAAGTGAGCTTTTCTGGAGCCCCCAACGTAAGAAAGACATGGACCAGTTAGAACAAGTCCAGAGAAGGGCCACTGGGATGATCCGAGGGCTGGAGCACCTCTCCTGTGAGGGCAGGCTGAGAGAATTGGGGCTGTTCAGCCTGGAGAAGAGAAGGCTCTGGGGAGATCTTATAGCGGCCTCCCAGTACCTGAAGGGGCTACAAGAAAGCTGGGGAGGGACTTTTCATAAGGGCAACTAATGACAAAACAAGGGGAAATGGGTTTAAACTGAAAGAGGGGAGGTTTAGATTAGATATTAGGAAGAAGTTTTTCACTGTGAGGGTGGTCAGACACTGGAACAGGTTGCCCAGAGAAGCTGTGGCTGCTCCTCCCTGGAAGTGTTCAAGGCCAGGCTGGATGAGGCTTTGAGCAACCTGGTCTAGTGGAAGGTGTCCCTGCTGATGGCAGGGGAGGTGGAACTAGATGATCTTTAAGGTCCCTTCCAATCCAAACCATTCTATGATTCTATGATGTTCTGAAGACGTGGTGTCTTTGGTCCCTTAGCTCATCTGAATGTGCTTATGTGCTCTCTGGATGGAGGGCTGTCTTTGAGACCATGCTTTTGGGAATCGGTGCAGTAACGTGGCTATAGGGCGCTAATAACAGAAGCAAAGAGCTGTGTGGGAAGATCTCAAACCCTAAAACATGACGCCTTTGAAGGCTGTAAGTGCATGTGCTGTCCCTGATGAACATCTCTACCTGTGACTCTGAGGGGAGACAGGATGATGTAGTGCAGAGGTGTTGTGAGTGAGGGTGTTTCCCCAAAGCTTGTGTTGTGTGAAAAGAGCAAGTGGCAGCTTTATTTAGGGCTGTCTGGGGAAGGGAGGGGACCCACAGCTTTCTCTGGAACTGCCCTTTTCTGCTTGGGAAACAGCTGTTGCTGTATCAGGTGAAAAACGTCCAAGTGTGGGGGATTTTTGTTGTTTTCTCTTGAGTTTGTTGGTTGGATTTTAGTTTGGTAGGTTTTTTTGTGGTTTTTGTTGTTTTTTACATTGATCACTTGCTAGCTGAAGACAACCTGTTTGTCAGAGTAAGTACAAATCAGAGTCTTTGCTGATGAAACCTGTGGAAGGGTTCTGCTGAGGGATGCTCTGGAGAATGTCCAGAAGGCTTAGAAAACATGGTCTGTGAGGAAGGAGTTCAGTAACAGGATTCATTAGTTCAGGGGTGGAGAGAAGGTGCGTGTGCTCTCAGATATGTTAAAGGTGGCTGCAAAATGGTGGTGGTGGGGGGAAGCATTGTCCTCCAGAGCCACTGGGGTCAGGTAGGAGGTGACAAACGTGTTTAAGTCACACCAGGGAGACTTTAGTTAGGCAGTCTCCACAGCCTGACAGTTCTAAGGCCAGGTTAGACAAACACATTACGACTGGTAGATCTTCCCCTGGGCAGAAGTCTGAGCCCCAAACATCTCCATCCTTTGTGAAGAAAGGTGCTGTTCTTGCCTTGTGTTGGCAAAGGGCATCGTCCTTCATGGTCCCATCCCAGGTCGTGTGCTCTTCTCCCTGTAAGGCAGGGAGAGGACTGGAGATCCCCACCCTGCTCCCTCCTGGCTGCAGGAGGATGGGGTGTCACCGCTGCTGCCTCCCTTTGATCCT
>NW_010287511.1:0-16861 GCF_000700745.2 Antrostomus carolinensis
CTATGTGAGGTAAATTGAAGAAATTAATATCAAGAAACTTGAATTAATACATCCTACTAGGCAGCAGTGATAAATAAGCACTAGAAAATTTTACTGGAAATGTGGTGGACTCTTCTCGCACCACTTAGAATTTTAAAAATGAAATTATAGTATCTGCCTTAAAACTGCATTTTAACCTTATGTCTGTGTACATGAAAAAAGGGAGGGTTGAGCAGACAGATGTGATATTCTCTTTGGCTAAGGTTTTTTTTAATCTACCACTTTTCCTATTACTTGCTATTTCCAGCATCTCAGGGAAAATAGAATCATCTGTACTGTCTCCATCACACATATAAGACTTGAAGATCTGAACAACTCTTTCTTCAGAGGTTTCCTACAAGGATTACAACACTTATGTCTTTCTTTCTTTCTCCCTCCAGATTTAAAATATACATATCTGGAGGTAGATCTCTCTGCCAGCTTTGGAAATTGACTTGTGTTAGAGGTAGCACATCAGCAACGGAAGGTACATTCTTTTGTGGCACTGAAAATTGAATTTTTCAGGTGTTTGGCTACTGCCATTCTATGTGGACCGAGCTGATATATTGGATCCAGAAAATCTCTATTGTCAGTTTTGGGGAAGTTTGTTGGCAGAAATGGGAATGGGCATTGCTTTCCTTTGTAACTTGGAGAAGCTACCAGCTGCTATGGGCATACCATATCTGTCACATCCTCATCTGTTCCAAAATTTTCAGGTACTGTAGCATTTAAGACCCACTTGAGTCCTGTCTGTAACATGCATTTTTTGGCTGTAAGGACCAAATTATAAAGTCTAAATTAAATCTCTTGCTTGATGTATTGCATTTGGATGAAGTCGTCAAGAATAAAACATCTGGGAAGGAAGCTTTCTACCCTTTAACTTGGCAAAAGTGAGTTAAAAACACTTTGTAGCTACATAGTTGATTTTAATCTTTCAGTTTGATGAGCAGTCTGTTTAAATCTATGTTTTGTTTAAAATAGCAGGAAATGTCATGCCACCTGACTAACATACTATGCAGAATGAGTGTAGTCCAGTCCAACTAATAGAGGAAATTTTTGTGAGCTTCCCTTGAGTGCTGTAGTTTCGTTCTGGGTACATGCAATATATTACACAAATGTGTCACATTGAAAAACTGGAAGTCCCACATTACTATTCTTTACATATGAAAAAATAATACACTATAAAGTATGAGGACCCACCTTTAATAATCTGAAAAACACTGTCTCAACATATATTTTTTTAAATATAACTTTTTCCTCCTTCTGTCCCCCATAGCATCCTTGTGGCAAAGTTTAGAAGGTATGGGACTGGCGATTGGACTGTGAGGTGGACTGAGAACTGGCTGACTGGCAGAGCTCAGAAGGATGTGATCAGTGGCGCAGAATCTAGTTGGGGGCCTGGAGCATCTGCCATATGAGAAAAGGCTGAGAGCTGGGACTCTTCAGCCTGGAGAAGAAAAGATTGAGAGGGGATCTTATCAATGTCTATAAATACCTGAAGTTCTGGAGCCAAATGGATGGGGCCGAGCTTCTTTCTGCAGTACCCTGTGACAGGACAAGGGGCAATGGGCAAAAACTGGAACACCAAAAGTTCCAGACAAACTTAAAGAAAAACTTCTTTACTGTGAGAGTGATGGAGCACTGGAATAAGCTGCCCAGAGAAGCTGTGGAGTCTCCATCTCTGGAGATGTTCAAAACCCACCTGGACACTTTCCTGTGCAACCTGTTGTAGAAAACCTGCTTTGTAAGGGGGGTTGGACTAGATGACTTCCTGAGATCCCTTCCAACCCCTATGATTTTGTGATTCTGTGATTCCTTTGGCTAATAAAAAAGAAAACAACAAACAATCAACCCAACAACACAAATTACTTGCATTTCTATAAATAATGTGTTTGTAGATTTCTAGGTGATATATATAGAATTACTTCAATGGAACCATGATTTTTTTTTACACTGCCTTAAGAATCTGTCTACCTTTGCCCTAAGTGGTCTACTCTACCATGTTAGTCTTACAGTTAGATTTGATAATCAAGTCTTATGGTCATCTCATTTCACAACATAGAAAAGATCTGCCATGAAAGATGCATTCAAAATTCTCAAATTACAATTTAATAATGAAAATGTTTTGATTATAGATTTGTTATAACAGATGCAATGTTGGAGTAGAGGTCTGCTCATCTGAACAGTATAATGAAATAAATTATCATTCTTCAGGAAAAGAAAATAAAGTTGAAAATTAAGCACTTTATGATTGCTCAGTTTTCTGAAAATAAGTATCAAAGGGATATACATAAAACTATAAATACAGCTACAGAAACATCTGCCTGTAATATCCCAGCACTGAGATATATAAAGGAAAGAAGGAGATGGAGGAAAAGAGGGGGAGATGAAGGAAAGAGAGAGAGGGAGAGAAGAAGAAGGGAGGAAGAGACCAGAAAAGAGTCTGCCCTTATTGGTATCCCACATATGACTGAAATACATACGGAAGTGCTAAAAGTATTGGAATTCATGATGCTGTGTTAAAAAATCTGAAGGTTTAATGGTGGAATTGTTAACACTTCATGTTTCCCTTTCTTTCTAACCCTAGAGAAAGTTTCAGAGAGAGGGAGAGAAGAAGAAGGGAGGAACAGACCAGAAAAGAGTCTGCCCTTATTGGTATCCCACATATGACTGAAATACATACGGAAGTGCTAAAAGTATTGGAATTCATGATGCTGTGTTAAAAAATCTGAAGGTTTAATGGTGGAATTGTTAACACTTCATGTTTCCCTTTCTTTCTAACCCTAGAGAAAGTTTCAGTTTCCTACTTATTTTTTAATTTTTTTTCCCAAATTGGTGTGAGATCTCATACTTAGAACTTAACATTGGTTAAAGGCTAAAGATTAACACTGTTTGTTTTCAGCTTGATTTTATAATAAAATAACACTGCAAATATCCACTTATACAATGTATTGTGGACCAGAATTGTGAGTGCAAATGTCAGTATTTTACAATCAATATTTTATTTTAACCTACATGGGGAAGCATCACATTTTTTCCATGCCAGAAAGATAACCAAATGAAAAAAAACCCTGGCTTTTGAATTGTATGATCCTAATAAAGTTGCATCTCTTATTTTGCACTTGATTTATTTTCTTCTTTATCTTCCTTAACTCTGTACAATTTTGTACCTGAAATTTTGTACCTGTGCAATTGTACCGAGGGCTGGAGCACCTCTCCTATGAGGACAAGCTGAAAGAGTTGGGGCTGTTCAGCCTGGAAAGGAGAAGTCTCTGGGGAGATCTTATAGTGGCCTTCCAATACCTGAAGGGGCCTTCAAGAAAGCTGGGGAAGGACTTTTCTTAAGGGCAGTTAATGACAAAACAAGGGGAAATGGGTTTAAACTGAAAGAGGGTAGGTTTAGGTTAGATATTAAGAAGAAGTTCTTCACTGTGAGGGTGGTCAGACACTGGAACAGGTTGCCCAAGGAAGCTGTGGTTGCCCCCTGGATGATCTTTAAGGTCCCTTCCAACCCAAACCATTCTATGATTCTATGAAAACACATACTTTTTATTAGGACATAAGCCTGGCAGATATGTGAATAGTCTGAATCATCAAGATGAAAGCATAAAGAAGCCAGGAATTTTAGATTTGTTTTTGCACCTGTTGTTTTTGCAGCCAATACTCTACCTGGGACTGGCATTATTACTTTTTCTCTTGGAGGTGAGCTACCCTGACATGCTTGTAGAAGCTGGAGGATGAGGAATGTTCATTTCTCTCTGTTTTCTGAAGCTACAAGATCATAATCTGAATTAATCAGCTTTCCAGTATTTCACATAGTCAGTCATGGCCAATGTGAGTTATACCCTGCAGAATGGGTTTCTAAGAAATCAGATATTAATTTCCCTCTCAATATCCTTAGCCATTTAGCTTTGACTGGACACCCATGTTTGAGATAGTGAAAGCTGGATGAGATAAATCCCACTCAAAATACTTACCTTCACTAAGCTAGATCTGCAGATAACACTATCTTAGTGTAGCACAGCAGAGCTTAACTTAACTTCCTGTGTCAAAAACATCTGAGAATCTTTTAGAATTTCAATAGTAAACATTGAATTTTGTTGAATATAGTCCTGTATCCTAAATATTAAATGACATCTCAGAATCATTATTGGTGAACTGAAAGATCAGAACAATCCCAAACTAGATTGCGTGCATGAACCCAAACACATCCTGTTCTTTGCAAACAAAGAAAAGCCAGATCCTGGTGCTCCTAATCATCATGGGGAATGGTGTTCTTATCCCAAGAGTTAAAGAAGTTAGCAGAAATATTTATGGAGTAAAATAAAGCTAAGTGACACAATAGAAAAGCAGAATCTGGATTTTTGAATTTCAAATGCAAACCTCAAATCTGAGAGCCTCTGATATTTAAGCAACTAAAAATTCACACAAATCATGATGCAGTCAGAGCCAACACCTCCCAGTAGGAATTCTCCAGTACAAAATCAGCTTGTCCTATTTGCAAGAGTTCACCATCTCATGGTTCTTAGGAGTTTACTATTTTCCTCATCTGCCGAGAATATACAATGAGTTACAGGTAAACCACTTCAGGTCATATTTTTTGCAGTGCCAAGTATTCTCAGTGTTGTTTTGTAGCAAGCACAACCTGACTAGAATACAAGCATGACATTTCTTATGCTCTCCATGCAGTTTGGAAAAAAAACAGCTTGGTCCCCAAGCAGATTGGCAGATAAATGGCACCAGAGTGCTCTCTTGGCAATGCATATCTCTGTTAGGGCCCGAAACTCTTTGAGCAATTTCAGCTGTCAGGTTAGAGCAGATGAGCCAACAGTTATTCTGCTCAAATCCACAGGCCTGATTAGCACCTGCACTGTCACTCTTATATCTGCAAGGAAGTAACAAACCTGTTCAACAGCTGCGTAGGTGAAAGTATACCCTGTGGCGTATCTCAGCATCCTGCTATTATAGAAAGAAATATTCAGTGAGCACAGTGCAAATCTAATAAACTACTTAATGCTTCTGTCTTTGGAGATGACTTTCTGGTGTTTACAAGAACTTCCAAAGTATTTCTTCCCCACAGGATGGAGTGACGTAGTATGGGTCCTTCATTTAGCTCTGAATGGGTTTGAACTAAAGTCATAGGACTTATATCTGACTTATGAACAGCACCATGTTAAATCAGGCAAGACTAATTAACACACATGCAATGCTATGATGATATTGCATACACTTTCTGAAAACAGATTAATGTCTGCACATGGTAATACAATGAACTCTGTAGACATAGCAACCCAACTTCTTACAGTAAAACATCACTGTACTGTAGGCAGTTAAGAAGTTTCATGGTTACAGCTACACAGAATAATTTGAAATAAGAAACCTCATAGGAGAGCCTTTAATATGGCTTACGTCTCTTGACTGAGTGAAGACAGAATTCAATTCATCTTCCTAAATTAGCTGCTTCAGAATATTATTTAATTATTTGGTAAAATTAAATTTATCCATAGATTTTAATATAGCTCAAATAAATAAGGACATTTTGTGAATAACCAATATGATTAGCTTAATTATACTATAACAAAGAGGTTGTATAATTTGACTGGTTTTGTGGCTTTCCTTGAGAAAATAGTTCACATATTTCCTATAAAAGTCTACTCATCACAATGATGTATGGTATACTAGTAAAAAAGTTTAGAAAATGTGTTAAAGGTTTTGTTGGTTTTTTGGTTTGTTTTTTTTTTCTTTATAAAATATTGCTAAATGCCAAAATAATCCACAGAAAAAGTATTTTCCATGAGGTAATACAATTTTTTGATGTCTTTCATGGGAAGAAAATAACTACAGAAGGCAAAAAAATATGTTCACATTTAATATAAATTGCTCATTCAGAGTTTTCAGCTCAAATTTTCTCTAAATTGCTCTGCAGCAAAAGCCATACAAGGCCGTAGAAACACTGTTTCCATTAGATTTGCAGGAAAGTCTTAGATTTAACTCCTACAATGAGAACAGAAGCCTTTTTTTGTGAGCCAAGTTCCTAACAATGACCCTTTTTTGATTTCTTTTGTTGTAATTTTAACATTGCTATTAATTCATTTCTGGAATAGGCAACTCATAGTTTTCTCATGTCAGAGAGAATTATTTCTCGTGTTACTCTGGAAAACAGAAACAGTCTCAGAAGTTTAACCATTTAATTTGCTTATATGCTGCAGCCCTCTATAATTCAATATGAGATATACAATCTTTGGGCTTACACTAAGGAACACATAAATGTTTGATCAGAAAGTCTGGATCCTAGAAATTGTGAATTTAGGAAGCAATGTTGTATGACTTTCAGATGCGTAGGGCTGTTTTCACAAAGAACTATCATGCCATAGTGGAAATGTTGAGAAACAGATATATTTTACTCTCCTCTACACTTTTCTACATTGCAAAGGCATGGTTCTCATTGCCTCCGTAAAGCTGTAAACTGATGTAACTCTGTTACTCTCAAGTCCTCCCTAATTTACCCAATACAACATCAAATCAGTCCATGTTTATTTTTACTGCATATTGGAAAGCTGTGAATAGGTATTTGTGTTGTAATTCTGACACTATATAGAATAGTTTCAGAAATAATGTTGAGATTGTAGTGCTCTAAGAAAATCTCACTAATGATCTTCCCCATAGTTGTAAACTTAAATTGGCAAAGAATACTAATATTTAATTTATGCTAAAAGAAATTTGCATATGGCAAATGACATTTTTCCTATTACTTAGTAAATTGCACAGTGTCTGAAGCCAACCATAAGCAAAACGCACTTTAATTGTCAATTTAAGTGAGATTACTGTGATATTGTCTCTAAAACTCAATGTAGACCGTTCTAATAGGATTCATAACAGCGAGGATATACTTTCTTGTTCAAGATGAAATTGCCTGTAAACTATTCTGCTCCAAACAAAAGATTTCCTGGTTCCTTGGTTACTTGAACAATGGGTAAAACAATGTGGAAGTCTAGCAAACGTATCTCCTAATATGTATTATAATTTTTCATCTTTACAGGAACTAATCGCTAAAGAAGGCACATGCACTGATTCAAAATGCTATTTTGTTTCTCACCATCTCATGGTGATATACATAAACCACAGCATTTGACATCTCCAGCAGATTTTTCATAAATCTTCTCACAAGCTTTATTGACGCTATGGAGCTTCATCTATGACATTCTCCAGGCAGTCCTTAAATCCAGTCCTTTTTAAAGGATTTTGATAATTAGCACAAGATTCAGTAAGCCACGTATTTGAGTCAGTTAGGATCATACAATCATAGACTCAAGTTGGAAAAGACCTTTTAGATCACCAAGTCCAACTGTAAACCTAACACTGCCAAGTCCACCACTAAACCGTGTCCCTAAGCACCATTTCCACATGTCTTTTAAATACCTCCAGGGATGGCGACTCCACCACTTCCCTGGGCAGCCTGTTCCAATTCTTGACAAGTCTTTCATTAAAGAAATCTTTCCTAATATCTAGTCTAGACCCCAGAACTGGATGCAGTACCACAGATGGGGTCTCACCAGAGCAAAGTAGAGAGGCAGAAAAACGTCCCTGGACCTACTGAGTAAGCTTATTTTGATGCAGTCCAGGTTACAGTTGGCCTTCTCGGCCATAAGCACACATTGCTGGCTCATTTCCAGCTTTTCATCCACTAGTATCCCCAAGTCATCCTCTCAGCAGGGAGGAGACGCAAATAGACAGGAAACTTTTTTGGAAGTACCTTTCCTGTGCTTTCTAATTCACATAACACTGTGCTGTGCTTGTCCAAACCATGCCTCTACATAGTGAGACTGCCTCAGATACCATCAGATTATTTTTATGGGAACAGATATTGCAAGGATATCTACATAGGCATCAGGCAGGTGTCAGACTGCTAAATGCAGGCAAGATGGTAGAAGTTTTGGATAATATCTGCAGAAGAAATTGAAATAGTGGTAGCTTCAGTACTGAAAACATGGATGCTTTCTTATTGTGTAGTTCAGTAAACACTTCCCCCTCATTACTAGTGAAAGGTCTAAGTTTTTATACTGACCTAAGAGGACAAATCCTTGGGAGCTTTCTGTTTTTATCTTGGGTTGAGATGATTTGGATTGGTTTAGCTGTGATAACAATTTCCTAGTGGTCAGATGAGTATTGTAAAACTTGTTTTTAGCTTAGTTCTATGAGTATTTTATCTGATAAAGGTCTAACCTATGTAGTCTCTGAGTAACTAACATGAAACTTTAATGTAAGTTAGGTCTGGGGGAGGATTCTGTGGTGATTTAGCTAACTGATGACCATAGCCAAACTTTGAAGAAAGGACATGTAAGCCGAGTGTGGCAGAAATTGTACTCAAACTGTGAGAAGAGATTTGTACCATCAATGCCAAACTCCTTCCAGGAGAGGGTACAAGATGCTGCTGACTTGCTGTGGTTCCCTCTGCTTGCCCAAGGCAGCTATTGTCAACTGAGGATCCCAGGGACAGATGAGGAGTAAACACATCACCAGTTAAAAGGATTGCAGACTAAAAAGTTTTCATATTTAAGTATCATTAGGAATACTATTTAAAAACTAGATTATTTGGAATATTAGTGGTAGTATCATTACAACTGTACTACTATTTGTAAGTGTTGTATGCTGATTAGGCTATAACAAAAGCATCTGTGCAACTGCTGGCTTCAAATGACTAAGCAGATACATCACAGTTTTCAAGACAGCACACATAACAGAGGAAAACTTAATATCCCTTTTTAAGTGCTTCAGTGTTTGCATGATCTGAGTGTAATTCTTGCCATGTCTACAGCTTTTGTCAGCCACGTCAACTGCCAGTTTCTGGGGACTGTTACTTCCAAGTTTCTAGAAGATATTGGGTTCATGTTCAAGTCAATCCCATTCTATGCTCAGGTTTCCTGGCAGGGTGAAGCAGTTTCAGTCACTCCAGACTCCAACTAAACTGTAGATTATATGGATTCATGGAAGTCTGAGCTCAAGCTATAGAGAGAAAATTAAAGGATGCCCTAAGCCCTAGTTCTTCCTAATACTAGACTACTAGAAATACCTTTCAGAGCTGATATAAAAAAAAAAACCAAAAAAAACCCAAAAAAACAAACCAAACTTTAAAGACTGTGATGTGTGTCCTGGTATTTAATAATGAAGATTCTGTGAATAACAGGAAAATATTTAACCAAATTACCTTCTCTTATAGGATACTAAGATTTTTAATTAAAGGGGGGAAAAAAAATAAAAAAGGAAACCTGTACCATTCTTAATGTTTGCAGGAAAAAAAATCCCCACCCCTCTTTTATTTTTACAAACTAAACATAAAGTCTGAGATCTCAAAAGACATGATAAAAAGGAAGAGAAAAGAATAGGAACTGGAATATATCCAGAAATTTTGCTGGTCAGCTTTTAGAAATGAACCAGATTCCCAGTCTTGGAGAAATTGGGTATCAAAGACAACTGGGTAACAGATCACATACAAATTTAGCAGAGATTTGAGTGACCCTTTGCAACAAATTTAGGGCTTACAGAATGCCAGCACATTCCACCTGACCCAAGCATAAAAAACTGTACACATCTGCCTCAAGTTTGACGTTTGTCCCAAGGAATTGCCTAGTTTCAGGCAAGGTGGCAAGGTTGACAGAAACTATATCATACTCTGTTACTTCAGCCATACTCCATGACCAGGTTGTCACTATGCTTGGAATTGAAACTCAAGGAGACATCTCACCATGAAGCATGAAATACTGGATTTCCCACAGTTAGAGCTGCTGGCCACACTAATTTCAAGATGTTCAGCATTTAGTGAGTGTGTCACTGACATTATTATTTAAAGGATCAAGTTTATAGCATTAAAAAGTACACAGAGTAATAAAATTGCTTTTGTGGATGATTAAATACCTCATCAGAATAGACATTCAGTCCCTTGAGAACTTGCACAAAGAGACCAAGACTACATGAAAAGAAAGGAAGGTTTTCATCAACATTATTTCAGGATAGGAGCTAATTTCCTATAGGAACTGATCACTTTCATACAATTAGTACACTCCCTTTGTGCAGAATCTTTTTGTATCATTCACTTAATCTTTTTCATCTATGAACTTTCACAGTCATAAAAAAAGACCCAGAGAGTAACCTATGAGTTTGGGTTTTTACTCTTCTCTCTCTTTCTTCCTCTCTTCTAATTCATATCTAAACACTTTTGAGCTTAGCAGTTCTGAATAAATTTATTAGAAAATTGTTGCACTTTGAAGGAAAGCTAAAAGCAGGTTGAAGGTGTTTGTTCTTAGGAGATAAAAGAAACCCAAGAGAATCTTTCAAAGTTTAACATTTTTTTTGGAAAAAAAAAAAACAACAAAAAAACAAAAAAACCCAAAAAACTTTTAAACTCAGAAGCCTCACATCTTTTAGAATGGTTGTAATTGAGCATAGACATGAAATGGGAAGGCATTTGTTTGATTTGCCTACCCTTAATGCTGACAAGACTCCAAGGCAGATGTTTTTAACAGACAACAGGGGAAAAGCAGATGAGAAATTAAATTGTTCAGCCAAAGAACTGTAGAATTTGAGTTGAACTCTGAGTTTTCTTAAAATCTCGCAGACTATCACTGGACGTGATCCAGCTGTAAGTCAAACTGGTAGAGCAATGTCTCTCGCTTGTAGTTTGCCAGGAAACTGTGCCCATGTCTCTCAAAAATGTCTTCAAATATCCATCTCCCCATCATTTTGTAGCTAACTTTCAGGTTGTAAAACTGAACTTCATTACTGGATATTGACTTTGAACATTGCAGACAAACTACAGAGTGTGCAACACATAACATGGAAGCAAAGCGTAGAGTATTTCACACATGCTCCACTGGTTCTCAATTAAAAAGGTTCAAACCCAATTCAATGTGTCTGTTTTAATCTCTAAGACTGAGGTACCAAGAATTCACTCCTTCCTTTGTGAGCCATCTTGACAGATGGAAGACAGGGCACAATTTTGAATCAGAAATGGCTTAGTGGAGGAACACAGAGAGTGTAACTCCTTATCACAAAAAAACAGTCAGCCTCAGCCTGGCAATCTTTGGAGCTGAACACTCCTCCTCCTCCTCCTCCCCTTGAACAAATTATGCCACAATAATGAAGGTTAGCTGTGTGACAAGGGATGGGACATAATGGAGAAGGAGAGGAAAAGCAATAGGATAAGAATGACTGAATAAAATAAGAGGACAACATGGTTCTTTTCTGTCAGATTCTGTGCAGTTCTTAATTTTGTTGTGGAGGTTTAGTAATACGGTGACAAAGGAGGTCTTAAAGAAATCAGACCAGATGTGCACAGGTTATATAAACACCATAGTTCATAGCTAGGAACAGAAAAAACTATATATAGTAAATAAGCAAGGATTATTCTTTCCTACACTGCAAATGAAAGAGTCTCTCAGTGCCTTGTTTATTCTACCAGGTCTTTTGCACTGTAGATTACAAGATCTCATACTCCTATTATCTAGTGATGGGACCTTTGTTCAGTTTAAAGATCAAATTATACAGAGATTCCAGTGACTATCTATTTGACTCATAAAAAATGTTGTTTGATCAAAATAAATCTATGATCTTCCAAACAAATAAATAAAATATGTTGCTGTGAATCTTAAAAATATTCTTGAATCAAAACAGCAAAGAATAGTAATATATTGAATATAATTATACTTCTAAATTACGTCTTGAATTATTGATAGTATATTGACCCACATGGTATTTCTCTAACAGACAATTCATAGCATCTACACTTACAAGTTAATATACCCTAACAGTGTATTAACAGATGAGTAGATGAAACTATAAATTCAACCTTTTTATCACTCTGTATTTTATTAAAATCCATTATATTATTTTGCCATGTACAAGGTCAAACCTAAAAGTTATTCAACATAAGTTTGGCCAAGTTACAGCACATAGAAGAGTTTGCCTGTTCACCTTTAACTTTAAAAACTTTAGTCTCAACAAATCTATCAGAATAAAGAAAAATAATTTGTTGTGGTCTTGATTGAGTTACATGTACCACAAAAGCAATAAGATGAGTGAAATGAATGCAACACTAACCAACTTTAATGAGTATATTTCATTAATATAAAGCCTACTAAAATTAATAAAAAATGTATCTTTAATTTTGGGTTTTGGTTGTTTAGGTTCGGGGTTTGGTTTTTGTTTTTGTTTTTCTCTGCTAGCAAGGAACTACATTTTGTTTAATTTTATTGGCATAAAAACATCACAGAATCACAATAACTGCTTCATTAACATTTTATGATCAGATCCTGATCTGATCTTGCAGGGTTGCCAACTGGGAAAAAAAAATAAAAGAAAAATCAACCATTCACTAAGAAACACCAAAACCCATGCAACATCCCAGTGTTAAGACCTGCTTTTTGATTTATAAATTAACAAGTTTACTCTGGAGTCAGTGAAGAATAATAAATATGATCACAGTATGAAATACTGTGCAAATGTGAAAATAACTCGCAGACACCAAAGCAGCTTAATTAATATACAACTCTGAAGATGTTACTGAAGAATGTGCTTTCATATTTCTGCCTTTGCAAACATTGATATAGTTTTGCATATGTATACATACATATGTAGATATATATATCATAGAATCATAAAATGGTTTGGGTTAGAAGGGACTTTAAAGCTCATCCAGTTCCAACCCCCCTGCCATCAGCAGGGACACCTTCCACTAGATCAGGTTGCTCGAAGCCTCATCCAGCCTGGCCTTAAACACTCCCAGGGAGGGGGCATCCACAACTTCCTTGGGCAACTTGTTCCAGTGTCTGACCACCCTCACAGTGAAGAACTTCTTATATATAAGTATATACATATATATATATAACTTTGTATGTATAATTTATTTCAAGAAGTTTTATTGTATAACTCATTTATATACATTTGTCATTTGCATATGTTAATGCATTAGAAGCACTTAATATTCTGTACTCTAATTGTGGCTCTATTTTTTGAATCATAATAAAATTGAATAGTGCCAACTCTCTTAGTACTCCAGAGAACTTACAACTCACACAAAACAAAGATACAAATTCAAGAAGGTGAAAATGTCACAGGGAGAAGCAGCTTATGAGACTTCACAACACCAGTGAACATGACACAGACCTAGGTGACACTGACAGTGCCTTACCCAAGTGAGTTGATTCTCAGTCCCCCTCCCCCCAAAAAAATCACAGCACTCCTTAGGTTACATTTTAAACAGAGCTGATGATTGGAAAAATTCTGACAAGAAACATTTACTCTGAATTTTTCAGTATGCTAATACTGGAATATGTAACAAACCTTGCTCAGTTTTGATGAGTATGCAATTAATTGGCTTCAACAAGTGTTTATCTGCAACGAAATGGTTGTATCTAGATCCTTTCCAGCTCATCACTGCAGCTACCAAGGCTTTCTGACCACAAGAGCTACAGTGCAATAGGACTAAAATCGTAGGAGCCACAGTCTGAAGCTAAAGGTTTTTTCTCCACTTATTTTTTTTTAGGCTAAAGAAAATCTCTCTTCATGTAGTCTACACTGATGTTATGGAAAATGTTCTGAGGGTGTATTGGTTTGTGTGGCAATGTTTTTGTAGTAGGGGGCCCACAGGATTGAGAAGATCTGTGAGAAGATGCCAGAAGCTTCCCTTATGTTGAACAGAGCCAATGCCAACCGGCTGCAAGACAGACCCACCTCTGCCCAAGTCCAAGCCCATCAGTGACAGTGGTAGCACCTCTGGAATAATACATTTAAGAAGGGGGAAAAAGCTTGTGCAGTTTCAGCTGGAGAGAAGAGTAAGAATATGTGAGGGAAGCAACTCTGCAGACACCAAGGTCAGTGAAAAAGGAGGAGGAAGAGGTGCTCCAGGTGCCAAAGCAGAGATCCCCTGCAAGTTGTGGTGAAGACCATGGTGAGGCAGGCTGTCCCCCTGTAGTCCAATGGTGGAGCAGTTGACCACCTGTAGCCCATGGAGGACTCCACGCCACAGCAGGTGGATGCCTGAAAGAGGCTGTGACCCCATGGGAAGCCCATGCTGGAGTAGGTTCCTGTCAGGACCTGTGGCCCTGTGGAGAGGGTAGACCACACTGGAACAGGTTTACTGGCAGGACTTGTGACCCCGTGGGGGACCCGCACTGGAGCAGTCTATTCCTGAAGGACTGCACCCCATGGAAAGGACCCATGCTGAAACAGTTCATGAAGAACTGTTGTTCCCAATTGAGTTGGGAAGGACTCACATTGGAGAAGTTCATGGAGGACTGTGTACCATGAGATGGACCCCACGCTGGAGGGGGGGAAAGAATGTGAGGAGTCCTCCCCCTGAGGAGGAAGGAGTGGCAGAGACAATATGTGATGAACTGACCACAACCCCTATTCCCTGTCCCCCTAGCCTAGAGGGGAGGAGGCAGACAAATCAGGAATTAACTTAAACCTGGGAAGAAGGGAGGGGTGAGAGAAAGGTGTTTTAAGATTTGGTTTTATGTCTCATTATCCTACTCTGATTTGATTGGTAATAAGCTAATTTCCCCAAGTCAAATCTGTTTTCTCTGTGATGGTAATTGGTGAACGATCTCTCCCTGTCCTTATCTCAACCCATGAGCTTTTTGTTGTATTTTCTCTACCATGTCCAGTTAAGGAGGGAGAGTGCCTGGCTTCAGTGAGCTCCTGGCATCCAGCCAGCATCAACCCACCACAGAGGTTTATCTTATTTCTAATTAAATAGATACACAATTAAGCCTTTGTAGGAGATAAAAAATAGTGTCATAACCCAAAAAAAGAGTATACAATCCAAAATGAGGACAATTCATTTGTATTATTTACGTATTCTTCAGAATATTTCATAAAAGTCTTTGAGCATTTTGACACTTCTCCATCTGAAACACACACCTGTTTATTTTAAATACTCATCAAGTTTTATTATATATTTAAAAAGTTAATTACATACTTTTTTTTTTTTTTTTTGCTGGACTGAGGTAAAATATATATATGTATCTATAAAAGTTAAGACTCTTTCCTAAGATTTGAAAACCAAATGTGAAAGGCAAAAGAAGTCATTGAAACTTCAAATTAAAATGACATTTTTTCAATTCCAAATTTGCAATGAGTTCATGCTTCACTAAGCATTGGTCCTGTTGGAAAGGCTGGGAGAGGATCTTATTTACCTTTATGACACTCTTCACAGAAGCTGTCACATAAAGGAGTCCTGACTTTATGTTTTTGGTGTTTTTAGTGTTTGTTCAACTAGAGACTGAACTTTACAGAACCGCTGATTTATCACTGTGGTGTTTTCTCAGCATTTAGGAGAGCATTGTCTGTCTTTAAGACACAGGTAAATGATGTGATTTACCATGAAATCTCACTAGCATTCACTGGGAGAGGCAGGGAAAGTGCAGAGATGAAATATTTCTGCACAAATAACAAAACTCATCATCATCCCAAAGTTGTTCTTATGTGTACACCACAGTATTTTATCAGTTCTCAGGCACAAACCGAAATGCCTGCTTCTCCTCTGGTTGTAGATTTTCCCCTTAGAACTATTATCCATCATTTCAGAGAAAGCATTCATCATCTCAGAAAACATAAGATAAAAAAGTTGACAAATGTAACATAAATCTCTCTGTATTATACTTCACTCATACAAATGCATGCACAAACACACACAGAGAGTTTGGCCAAACTGTGTGTAGTACATCACTTGAGGATCAAAAGATGTCTGTATAATAACTCTCTGCTTTTCTGATCCTCAGGGCTGTCTAAGCACTGTATCACTCCTACTGAAGTAAAAGTATCATTTCTGATACTTGGGATAGCAGTAGTTGTGCTGCTTTCCTATAAGAATCCATATAAATGGATAGAGATGGTGGTGATAGTATAGGAAAAATACTCAGTTGGCTTCTTTTATCAGTTCCAAATCCTCTGCAGTGTGATAAAATTTAACCTCGTGTTATTGTAAGAACTATTTAACTTAGGACAGACTCTGGCTTGTTGAGTAGCACAGAAATAAAAACTAATTATTCTTAAAATTTTATGAGTGTTAGCTCCTGAAAGCTAGCATTTGTCTCAGTCTCCCTTTCAGATAACTGTAAAATAATGTCTAGTAATGTTTGAAGCAGATTATTTACAATAGCACTTGGTTTAAAGAAAATAAACCACTAAATCTAAAAAATATTGAGAGCTGTCCAAGGTGTTTCCAAAGAAGGGTATCTGGCAGTTAAATTTCTACAGTGACCTTCTACAACAAAGCTCCATGGTACATAAATCAGAAGCAATCACTTGCATATAAAACAGAATGGCCTGATGCATTGTAACTAGAAAAATTATTTATAGAGAGTGACATCTGGAAAAATGTCTTCTGCATGCTTTCCTATATATAACATAGAAATCTTGCATCATGAAGACAAATAAAATCTCACACTCTCAGTTAAAGTTCTTGGTCCCATGATCTCTGTCAAGCTCTTGATTTTATAATAATGAACTGATTTTCAATTGAAAATTAACAGTGTTCTTTCATCTTAATTTACGGAATGTGACAAAATCAGAAAACTTAGAAGGTTTTCCAGGGTTTTAAAGTCAATAGTCTGATACACAGAAACTTATTACATAACTGCTATAATTTTGCACATATTTATACAATGTTGGGGTGAGAGAGTCTTCCCAGGAATTCACTACTCTACTAATTTCTCTGGCTCTCACTATATTTTCCTGATGTATTTTGGACGTTAATTTCTTAACAACAGAATTAAACCAAGAGGGAGAGCTTCGGAAATCCTGGGTTGCAGAAATGAAATTCAGATAACTGTAGATTTATTGCTGA
>NW_010287511.1:16874-34328 GCF_000700745.2 Antrostomus carolinensis
GCTGAACCCAAGAGAATTTGAACCCCATATCCAAAAGATAAACATGTTCTACCCTTCCTACGCTCTTGTTCTGATAGGGAGTGTGGGGGGAAAACAATTATTTTAATAATGCTTTTGTTTGTTGTTTTCTCTACTAAGAGGAGGCTGATTTTGTGTTAGAATTGTAATTATCATTTCAGAGGCCTTTAAAAGAAGGTCCATTCCTGTGCATTTGGGTCCAATTAATTACTGCTCTAGGCAAAGAAAAATGAATATTCCAAATTGCTTCATGTGATTACAAACCATAAACAAGAATTTAATCTTGTCTAAAGAATAAATAACAGGAGTCATTGGAGTTGGAAGTTAATAAAACAGAGAGGTTGAAGAAACACTGCAGGTTTTTTTTCGTTTTTTTTTCTTTTTTAAATCAAATTAGTTCATTAGATAACTCAGTTTAAAATCTGGTAAGATACAAAGACGAAACAGTTTCTGCCTTGATGTTGCTAGTCCAGATCAGTTCTGTACTTTCCATATAGATTTAATTTTAGTGAGTAAATATTTCCTTTGCCTCTAAAAGCATTCTGCAGTTTAAGTACTTCAAGCTAAAAAAAAACTTCCAAAAAAAACATCCACCTAGTAGATAAATGGAGAAAGGCACAGGTTACAACACAAGAGGTTATTTCTGCTGAGACTGTGGCTGTTTCTCTACATGGACAAGTACGAACCTATGAAAGCAACTGCTGGATGCTCAATTTTCATGCAAATATCCTCAGCGATAATGGATTGTGCAGCAGATCCTTGGCCAAGGCACAAAGATATACCACAAATCCCTTGCTCTTCTATCATACTGACATCTGAAGCACCCAGCAGAGAAAAAGAGAAAGTGGCTTGTAAACAAATTACTTCTTCATTTATTATCTGGGAAAAAATGTAATAGAAGAAAGAAGGAAATAAATATTTGGTGGTATTTTGGGGCCAGCTGTCACTGTTATGCTAGCTTGTCTGATGCTGGGTGAGGTATGGAGCAAGCGCTCAGTTCTTGCCCTGCAGTTATTTCTTCCCTCATGTTGTTTTTAGTTTTCTATGAAAACAATACTGAGGAGAGGGGAAGCAAGGTGTTGAGTACAACCTGAGTCCTGGCTTCCAAGGGGATGGGTCCCAAGGCGGGAAGTGGTGTTTGGTGCTCATTGCTCTGGTTGGAAGGTGTTGTGTAGTGCTCCCATCCCCAGGGGAAGAGCTGGCAGTGACAGCTCAGAGGTTAGTCATGGCTTTCAGCCTTTCAGCAAGCTGGGCATGGGTGGAGGGTTGGCACTGTAGCTGCCTGAACACACAGAAATACCCCTTATAAACATGAGCAGACTGTCTGCAGAGAAACAGGTCATGGGCTGTCAAAAGCATCTTCAGTCAGCCCTTTTCCTTCAAGTCCTCATTTATCTTCCAATCTCCACATCCACATCCTGTTATTTCACACACGCCATCTCTACTCTTAAATTGCTGATTCTTTCAGGCAGAGATTTGTATTCATAGCTCAGAGCTGTGCCAGACCATGTGTTCTGTCCATAAGGTGGCTTTGAAACATACAGGTGTGCTTTCAATCTGAAAAAAGAAAAAAGCTATTTACAAAGTTCCCAAACTCCCTAAGAGAGTGGTACAAGCATAAGTGTATTTTAAGCACTACTGAGGTTCACATGGACATGGGCCAAGCCATGTGAACCACAGTGGTGATTTGTGCATTACACCAAAGGACTAATTTACATCAGCAAAATATATAACCCAAAAGATTAGATCAGGCAAACATTGTTTGTGGGGTGGTTGATTCCTCCTGTCTCAGCTTTCCATGTGATGGCTCCACTGTTTTGAAAGCACACAGTATTCAAAAGCTTGTGAAACAACACCCAATATGAGATATTTGTTGGTGCTTATGCAGGAATAACTGCTGTCCTTGCAATCAAGGAAATCTACTAAGTTCAAACATCCATTTATCATACCATTAGCTTTGTGCCCAATTTTGTAAAGAGGAAAGCAGCCTTACGAGGGCAACTCACTGCTGAATTAAAGCTCAAACTGTTGCCCATTGTTCATTTGCTACAGTACATAGGTTCCTGTGACATTCAGCTAATGAATTTTCTTGATGATTAACTACCCGTTATATGTGGCCATTGTAATGGAAACATATTAGCTTCTGTTACAAGTGAGGTGGTTGTGTCATTACTACAAGTGAGTTGGTTTTGTCTTTTTTTTTTCTTTTTTTTTTTTTTTTTTACCTCCTACTCCTTTTTTTACAAAGTCAAAGCAAAACAAAGCTTAGGAAAATACTAAAATTCAACAATTTGCTGAAAAGAAAACATTGCTCTGCTTAGCAATAAAATGTATTTAGAAGCAGATTTTTCATTAACTGTTGAATTAGAAGAAAAGTGGAATGCAGACATGGATATAAACTAGCTCCTATTTGGAGTTTTTACATTTATTTTCATTATAATAATAATTATATAGGACACGATCCAGAAGTAAATAAAAAAGAATAATAATTTAAAAAACTACCATGTATATTTTGTACACATATTTCTCTAGGACAGGTCTTATAATTAACTATGGATGTTCTTTTTCTTTTCTTTTGCCTATTTTCAATGCTGTTCACATTCTGAGAATGCACTGCTGTTGCTTAAACTGCACTGACATCTTGTGGCACTGAATTAGTAGGATCTTAAAAATTAAATTGTAAACCTTCATAAAATGTGAGTTACCTTGTTTACCTTTATGCAAGTGCTGCCCTCTTTAACTCTGGAGCTCGTTAGTGTTTACTCACTTGCTTGCAATCAGAGAAGGTGTGTGTTATGTATGTAAGAAGGGTAGTGCACGAACACTACAGCATATGTTTTAAAAATGTATTTGCAATTGAAAATGTAGGCATTAAAATAGAATCACAGAATGTTGTGAGTTGGAAGGGACCTGCAGGGATCATTAAGTCCAACTCTTGGAGCAGCATAGGACAATCCCAAGATTCAGACCATGTGTCTGAGGGCCTTGTCCAAATGCTTCTGGAATATTGTCAGGCTTGGTGCCATGACCACCAATGTTCAACCTAAACCTCCCCTGGCACATCTTCCTGCCATTTCCCCTGGTCCTATCATTGGGCGCCAAAGAAAAGATGAGCGCCTAACCCTCCTCTTCCCCTTGTAAGGAAGTTCTAGATCATGATGAGATCTCCTCTCAGTCTCCTCTTCTCCAGGTTAAGCAAACCAGGTGATTTCAACCTCTCCTCGTACAGCTTCCCCTCTAAACCCTTCACAAATTTTGTGGCCAATATCAGAAGTTCTTTACAGTTTTGTGCCACAACTCAGAAGCACTCACCAAGGCAATGAAGCTACTTTAAGGCTGAGGCTAATCTGACAAGAAACTACCTGAAATTTTGAGATGTCATGACGGAAAAAGGTTTTGTCCTATAAAAGTGAATGTATATGAAGCCTGCTGACTATAAAGCCCTTGTGGGTGAGCCTGCACTCTCACCCCATCTCTCACACACTCGCACCAAGAGAGAATACCATTAATTTTGTAGCTGGTATTTTATCACCTTGGCAACAGCAAAGCATTTAGAATAGCTTCAGGCCTTTTTATCACTGAAAATGAAGACAAGATTCTGGCAGTAATCATCAGCTGAATAAAGATCTCCTAGTGGAAGTCCATATACAGAACAGATTATTCGTCAGCAAATTAAGCTCCTGAATATAGGAAGATATTTTTCATCTTTTCAAAAGGTAGAGAAATAGTTTGTGATGATCCATTGGTGGTAAAGTGAAAAGCAAACTACTGCCATGTAAAAAAACAGGTTTCAAGGGGAGGTAGCTGAAGTGGGTTTTTCGTCTGTCATTGTATTCTTCCCCACACTGAGTGCTCCCAAATCCTGTAAGTATTATCAGAGGCTATATACTCATATCAAAGGAAACCACATCTCCCCAGGAAAACCAAAAGAAAATAAGCATAAACTTAAACACTTAAGATGAAGCAGAGTTTCCAACACATTCATTCCTACTAGCTGTTCATGCAGCATCTGAAAATCTCTTGTAATATTCTTTTTTTTTTTTGAGCTGCACAAGACTCTTTTGAGATAGAGAAACATTATTATACTTATTTTACAGATGGAGAATTGAAGCAGAAGAAGATTAAGTCAGTTGCCTAAGAGAAGAGAAGAAGAAGATTTAGTCAGTTGCCTAAGAGAAGAGAAAAAGAATGTAGTGAACTGAGGAATTTAAAAGAAGGCATCAAAGGAAGGTGAACTAGCCCGTCTCTGAATTAGCTGGCACAGTGTTGTCCAGCTCAGTTTTTTACTCCCATTAATTCTTCATAGAAAATATCTAATATGTCTTATCAGGTGGCATGTTCTGTGGTCTTGGCACAGATGCTAAAGAATGGAATCAAAATGAATTCCCATTGGGAAACTAGGGAAAAAAAAAAAAAATAAAAAAAAAAAAAGAATACAGACTGATTAAAGTAAAACACAATAGCCTGATTTCTGAAAGCACTTGGCTTTGGGAAAAGATCTTTTTTTAAAAGCATTTTTTTGCCTTCTACTTACAGTTCTGCTCTCATCAACTGTATTTGAACTTTTCTGTGAGGTTTCTGTGTTACAGAAACTGCTTTATTTCCATGTGTGCTTGCAGAAAGCCAATAATGATAACTAATGGACTTTATCAAATCATGACACTGAAATTTTAGCAAATAAACAGTCACATCCATAATGTCAAATATTGATTATTTATGCATGGGTCTTTCCCTCCCATGGTTGTAGCATATTTCTATACTGGTAAGAAAGGGAAATTTAGAGCAGTCCAGTTACTTTCTTGATTTTTACCATGCTTAGTTTTTAGGCTTGATTGGCTTTTTTTGCTTCCATATTCCATACAGAGCAGCCAGTGAAGAAATGCCTGAGCATCTCTGAGAGCCATCTTAATGGGACCTGTGGTATTTAATGCAGGATAAGCTCACCTAAGCATTTGATAAAGTGCATCTATTATTGCATGAGAATATGGTGACATTGGAATGTGTCTAATAAAAGAAGACCTTTTACTAAGTAAAAATGCTCTAGGCCACTAAGAACTTTTGTTTTCCCAAGCATGAAATCAGGAAAATTCTATAAAGATTCAGGCAATATTTCAACAATGAAATATCAAAATGGTAATAACCTTCATATTGTGTTGATTTCCAGAAGTCTGACACTCCAAGAATCTTCTCCCAAGATAGTATTACGTTACTTCTTAATTTATCCTCTAATGTTTTCATTCCTTTCTGCCTCTAAATATTCTTTATTTCTCTCTATTTTTTTTTACTTCACTTCTGGCTTCCACTTAAACAACTCACTAATTATAGTAAGAAACAATGGATAAAGTTGTACTATATCTCTGCTTTAACAGATTTAACTAAGGTGTTAATGAAAATTTACGTTAATAACAGAAAAGCTTTACTATTTACAGAAGAGCTTTGACCACTCCCATATATTTAAGGTTGTCTGGACAAATGCAGAGTCCCACATGTGGGAGGATTTAACACCCCCCACTCCCAAATATTATCAGTTGGGAACTGACTGTGGAACTGTTCTGTCTTGGGGCACAATCCAGCAGTGTGCCCTGGCAGCAAAAGGAGCAGCAGCATCCTAAGATACAGTACCCCTGTACAGTCCATACTAGTGACACCATATGTAGAAGCTGCATCCACTTTTGGGCACACCAGTGCAGGAAGGACATTGACAAATTAGAGTGAGTTCGTTGAAGGGTGTGGTGGTTTCACTTGGCTAGCACTTGGCCAGCAGTCAAACACAACCATTCACTCACGCTCCCCCACTGGACAGGGGAGAGAACTGGGGGCAAGAGTCAGGACACTCACAAGTTGAGATAAGAACAATTTAATAACTGAAATAAAAGAAAACTTAAAGTAATACTGATATTTAAATAGTAATGATAATAATAATAGCAGTAAAATATGCAAATGAGTGATACCCAGTGCCATTGCTCACCACCCTCCAACCAAGCCCGGCCCGTTCCCAGATAACGATCCCAGAGGAGTGACAATCCTGAACTGAAACTGCACTCCCTGAAGAACGAGAGCCTGAGCAAATTCAGGGAGAGTCAAAAGAGGAATCCCTCATTAATACACTGATCATAATGGGATATGAGATGGAATAGTCCATTGGCAGTGCCAAATGCCAATTTAGCTGATTAATTTAAATATTTCTCACCCCCTTAGATCTTGCACTTATAGGCTAACAAAACATGAAGTCCTTCACTTCCAGCAGCAAAATGAAAACACTGGTAGGTTCTCCGCATTTCTCTCATAACAAATCCCATGCTGAAAGTAAAACACAGCACTATTCTAGATACTAGAAAGAAACTCAGCTGTATCCTGGTCCAAATTCAGTGTTTGTTTTGAGAGGGAGGTTGAACCAGAGATTTCCCAAGTTCCATTCCAAACTGAATGATATTGTAATTTTCTATAGATATAGACATTTTTTACTTACCTTTCTCTAGTTGCTTAAAAAATCTATTATGCAATAAAATTCAGTATCCACATTTATAACTGCTTGTTGGTGTTGGTAAACAGAAATATGCTGAGTTGTTCCAGAAAAGTCAACATATTGAAAAGAATCACTAAAGCTTTGGGTAAGATTCACCAAAGTAACTACACATTTCAGCACTAATTTTTTAGCAAATAACAAGTTTTCAGATATTTGGGCATCTCCAGGAAATAATGCCTTCTTATGGTGACTTAAATTACTGATAAGTTTAGAAAATGTAAGGAGATAGAGGCATCTGTCTACTTTGATTTTGGTTTTGGTTGTTTTTTATTTTTTCATTAATTACATGATCCTATTCCAACAACTGTCTTAAAGGATTATTTAAAAAAAAATAAAACAAAAAACAAAAAAAACCACATTTGGTTTGGATCTCCCCTATCCTTGCAGAAATACAGAAATAAGCAGGCTGCAAAAGCAAGGGTGATAAACTAACTGCAAAGCTATTCATGCAGAAGAGATTTCAAGGGACTGTGATTTATTTATAGTTAGAGTTTTCTAAATGAAAAGATCCCTTTTGCAAGCAAAGAGATGCCAAAAACCCAGAAGGAAGCTTGATTTTGCATTGCAAAGCAACCCGAAGCAACCTACTTAAGTTCATCTTGGGTCTTGGAAGCCTGTGTTCTTCAACGTGTTTGATGTAGATTCTTGGGAGAAAATTAAAATCTGTGTTGAGGGGAAAACTACTGCAGACTTCTACTGAGGTGTGATATCAGTGGGATATTTTTCATCCTTCTTTATTTCAAGCTGAGTAAAATTTTTACATTTTTTTGACTTTTGCTACAAATACTTGTGGAGTGTACTTATTTCACTTTGTTCCACTGGGCAATTGTTAGAGGTATCACTGCTCTCTACGGATGACTTGTCTTTTGTGTTAATTTAACATAATCCTATATTTACACCACTGCCACTCACAAGAGAGCTCTATGAGTTTCTTAAAGCACCTTTAATTCAGCATGCCTCCTAATCCAGCATAATTTCACCTCTTACTTTAAAAATGGAATGTCATATATTAAGTTATTAAATATGTGATCTAATATTTTCATGCGCCTTTACTCTATTTTAACAAGATTAATGGCATTAAAGTTTCTGTTTGTTACTACTAGAGACCTTTAAGTGCTGTTGTAAGGATTTTTCTAAGAAATGTAAAGAAATCAACCAAGGTCATAGCAAAAAACGTATGCTCTTAATTTACTCCTATTAATATAAAATTTCAGATTTATAGTTAAAATAACCAGGGAAACTTATTTGTTTATGTAAAAACTTATTATGTTGGGAATACAAACACTAGTGGTTTTTAGAGATGTAGTTCTAATATTTTTTGTGGTTTTCCCCAAGCATTGATTTTATTCTCATTCCACTCAATCAAAAACTGATTTACTTTGGAATGAAGGCCAAAGGCATTGGAAATTGTGTTTTATTCAATACTGTCTAAAAGACAAAGACTTGAACCTCCAGAGATCTGATATCCTGAGGAAACATTGTAAACATTTACAGTAACATGTCCCTGGAGAGACCCCTTAAAAGGAACTTTTTTACTAGTTTTCACTTTCCTGGTTTGCTACAGTCCAGCTTTGTGCACTACTGCCAATTGATTCTATGAAAGTCTCCTTCAGCACATTCAAATAAAATATAGAGTTTTTTTATGAATAGGAAAAAAAAAATCCAACAAAAATTATATTTGTGAAGACAATGACTCAAAAGCAAAAAGAAGGTGCAAGAAAAAAAAGAAAAAAAAACCCAAGCAAACCCAAATCAGAAAAATATAGATGGCCACTGTACTGATTCTCGAGTTTTATTTTATCACACTAGACACACCACTTCCATCAAAGTCAAATTCTTAGAAGTTGGGAGAAATTTGATGATCTTGGTTAAAATAGCCTCTTCTTGTAGGCATGCATGTTTCTTGTCTATTGTGATGTCTTAGAGACAAAAGTGTAATTTTATCTGCTTATTTTCCCATAAAGAAGATTATTATCCTTCAACAGTCATGTTTCCCAAATTAAAGTGTTTAAGCAGCACTCCTAAAACAACTGAACTTTTATAGTAATTGAATTGCCTCTTGGTTTTTTTTTTTTATTTTTATTTTTTTTGTTTTGTTTGGGGTTTTTTTTGTTACACTATCTTATCCTTTGTAATTATAAAATGCAATGGATAGGGAGGTTGTTTTAAGACTAGCTGCTAGCATAGAAAATTCTGGTTGATTAGGGTTTTGGAGTGTTTTCTTTTGTTTTGTAAATTTGGTGGCTTTTGGTTGTTGGTGGGTTGTTTTTTTTTTTGAGATATGAGGACAGTTTCTCAAAATATTACAGTCTGCAAGAGTCAGCCATACAATTTCACACAGGTAATGGCAGTAGGCACCAGTCAAGCAAGAATCTAATTTGTAAAAGCCATCACTTTATCACACCACCCTAGAAGGATGCTCTATGTAGGAACTACATGAGCCATTCATAATAAATGACCCAGAGGAAAAAGTGATTAATCATATTTGCACTTGTTAGTTTAGCAAGGTGAAATACATTTCAGTGGAAGAAGATTGCCTTACCAATACATATTTAGAGGCATGAATTCAGTGGCCAAAGTAGATGAGCAAAAAATCTAAAGGTACGTAATTTATTTCAAGAAATTTCTTTGTTAAAGGAAGGCCATGCAGACTTCTTTTTAAAGCACAATCTAATGAGCATTGGAGAAGAATGATGTCTTCTGGCACATACATGGACTGGTCATATGGTTGATATATGCAACAACTGTAGGATCACACTAAACAGATGGTACACAAAACACTTCCTTTTTTTGCTCTGCTTCCCAAAGGAGAAAACAATTGACACACAAGATATGCCATGACATATTGTCACAGTCTGGTCTGCATTTAGCTGTAACATTTCATAATACTCTTTTCTTGGAATGGGGTGCTATGAAACAGTCTTTGTCTCAAAGGTCTCCCAACAAAGTTTCTTGGGTTTCTGTTTGTTTTCTGTCTTCTTATAATAGTTTAGTAATTTTGGCCAAATTTTTTACTGCTGTCAATTCAGGTATCAGCAGATACTGTCTTGGCATAAGCATCACGGTTACTCTGCCAGCAGCATTTTGCAGTGGTTCATCACCACTCAACTCATGCAATGGCAGCATAATGAGACACAAATCTACTTGTGTATTTAATTCTAACTAATTAGTGCAATGTCTGCAACCAGGTCTTCTATTACATATAGTCACTGGAACTGTTCAGAACATGATCTGAGCACCATGAGTGTCAACCTGTGCCATCAGCTTCAGTGGGAGCAGGATTTATACCTACTAATTCTGGAGATGTCAGATAACACTTTTATACTGAAGAAGTGGTTGGGGGGAAAAAGTATTGATTTTGTTTCTAATCTAGCATAAGCACAATGAGTGACTCAATAATATTCATTGGCACTAATACTCAATGATAATTTAAATATTACAGAAAATGTGTTTAATCTTCTGGTGAGATGAGTTTCTGTCGAAGTTTCCATGAGCTTCTAAGAGAAATCACATGCTGCTTTTCGCTTCCGGGGGCTATGGAGAATCATTTAAGATGCCTGACTGTATTAAATAATATACTGAATATAAGCCAGTTATCATACAGATTTTTAAAAGTATCCCACAAGCACTTTTTAACAGTGTAATTGTTTCTCTAGTGTCTTTAACAAATGAAGAGTTTATAGAGTTTTATAAAAAATTAAATGTCACTATACTCCCAATTTCTGATTCCTTACAATCAAGGATTCCTATCTGTTCAGGTTCTGCCCTGAAGTCCTGAATATGGAGATATTACATTCCACTACTGCCTATTGAATTCTTCCATCTACATTCTCACCTCATTGGAACTTAATGTGTTTGTTATTTACAGCTTATGCTTGTCTTACTGTATTATGATATTATTATTGTTATTATTAATCCTTTCATCTTGTAATGGTAATACATAATACATCAAAGTCCTCTTTTATCAGTCTGTAATTTTTAGTCCCTAAAGAGCTGCCTTTTACTTTTGATAAAAATCTTGCATTAAATTTTCTTCTAGTAAGATCCTTTAAGTTGTTAGACTAAAGAGTGCTGCAAATGACCAATGAAGAGATTTTTCAGTTTTAATTGCAGTCATCAATCCCTTATCTGTAAGTAGACAGCTTTTCTATTTCCATTGTAAATCTGTTGAAAGTGTTACAAATACACAGGATGAGAACAGACAATTTTTTTTTTCTTTGCATTAAAGCACTTCTGAAGGTGCTCATTATTACATCTGTATATTTTAGGCCTCTTGTCTCCACTGGGACCCTTTCAGATTGTCTTGATATAAATATATACTATTAATAATAAAAAAAGAGAGAAAATGCATCAGCACTTAAAATACAACATGTGACAGTGAAATTGATGCAGTTGTAACATTATCTAGCTTTCCAAGTATTAAGAATTTATTTCTTTCAAAGGTTTATGTCTTATCCTGGCAATTCAGATTTAGTGATCAACTTCAGGACAGATTCAACAAAAACTGTGTAGTCTTTCTGGACCTCAGTGTACATATTGAGCTCTGAATACAGAACTGCAGCTTGACTTTAAATGTTCTTTGTATCGTCTTCTTAATATAATGCTAAATTCCCATCTGAAATTAAATATATACAGAAAAAACAGTAGAGTTTACTTAGCTGTTTCATAGAATTTTATTGGACTAGATTCTTGTTTATAAATCCAGAAATATTATTTGTATTTACATTTTACGTTATTTACAGAAGGAAAAGCATTTATAAAACTGAGGTGCAAAAGACCCATCTTGGGCTCCTTATGACAACTGCAGTCCTTCTAACCTGGGAAAAAGCCGGTATCTCAGAGAACTCTCTGCCAAAAATGACTGTAAAGTTTTAGTAGATCATTACGTTATCCAAATGGAGTTTGTATCTACACATCAGCTATCCTTGTTTCTTTAAAATTATTGGAAATAAGTACACCAGCTAAAGTTAGTATTGTCTGCTTTCCAAGGTATATCATTCCACTTTCCACTTTAAAGACTGTTTCGTACATATTGGTCAATAGACTTTTTGCTGTTGTTTTTCATTGGTAAGACTTAGAGTTTATCAGCTGCACCCTGCAAATTTTAGGTCAGGTACTGGTAACAACTATTCTTTTTACTAGTATTTGTGGATATGACAAAAAAGCAGCAGGATATAAAATCTATTTCCACTGCTAACATAGCTTTACAAATGCACATACAGCACTGAACTTGTCTCTTCTGAGCTGCTACTGATTTATTGTATTATTTCCCTTCTTGAATGTACTGTGCAGGGTAGGCAACTGCTTTATAAAGTCATCTTGAATATCAGAAAGTTGTGTACCATAATGTTGACTTGATCCTTCTTTAATGTTGCCTTTTCAGCAGGTTAAACTAATATATTTCGTCATTATCCCTGAGAAATAGAATTTTTTGCCAGCAAAAGCATTCTGAAACTGATTATAACTCTTGTGATAACTAATTTATATAGCATGGGAGTAACATTCACTGTATTTATAAAGAAATTGGAGCCAGATTCCATGTAGAGATGCACAGTGAAAGGGCAAGATGAAATGCTGACATGTTGAAGCAAGAGAAATTTTGACGAGATATGAGGAAAAAAAATTGTTCCCAATGTGAGAAATGAAACACTGGAAAACGTTTCCCAGGTCAGATGTGCCAAGTCCACACCTGAAGATACGCAAAACTCACCCAGACAAGACACTGAGCAATCAGATCTGTTTGAAGTTATTCCTAAGCTGAATAGAGCTTTGGAACAGATGATCTCCAGAAGTCACTGCCAACCTAAATTTTTTAAATCGGATGCCTGAGTTTCTGTTTACTTATCTGGGAGTTACTTACCCTAAAATTTTATTATTTTGAACTGTTAGGAATGAAATTGTTTAAAGCTTTTACTGAAGGAACAAAAACTTAACAAATAATTGGCAAATGTTAGTGATAGATGGGGATGTAGAATACACTTTATTGAATGAAAATGGTTAAAAACAAATAGGAAATGGGACTTGGGTGGTCTGAGGTTAATACTAGAACCCATTTTGATCATAATAATAATTCCCTATTTATGAAAAATATCACAGAACACTATAAAAATTCCTAAGTCTCACAGTAAAAATAGTTTCAAATATTAGTGTTTTCTTGTTATCCAAATATTTTCTAATATTTTAAGATAATTCTAATCTTTTTATTAAAAGACAATAATTTTACTCTTTTCATCTTACATATGATGAATTGCTATAGCATGACACTCAAAATAGCTTTGCAGAGGTTAAGCCATCTGAAGAAAAACACAAAATGAGCAAATAAATATAATTCTTGAAAGTCAATCTATTTTGAGAGATAATGCAAGTTTCTGTTCTAACATGAACCTACAAATGCATATACACAAAAGTGTATGAATACGGCATGATTAAAAACAGCGAATCACCATGTCCTGTTTACGACCAGCTCTAATAGAATGAAATATTCAAAATCATCCTATTTATCTGAGGTATCAGTGAGGAGGGAGAGACATCTCCAGTGAGCAATTCACATCAGTGGTAGAAAGAATGGCCCTCTGGAGATGATTCTTTAGCCCCATTAGCTAAGAAAAGAGCTGGCTCCTCACTTAGGATTTCCATGTTAGCTGAGATTAATCGAGGCTTAATTTATCATATGGAATAGATCTTCAGATCAAGAACTGAAATGAGCAAAACAAGCATAAAGCAACTCTACAAATACTAAAGGGATAAAAGCTGAAATAGTTACCCAGTCACAAAAAAAAAAAAAAAAAAAAAAAAAAAGGACAGGAGCACGATAACATCATTTAGCAGAATTATATGATTAAAACTTCTTGAGCACAGCCAGAACAAAAAATGTGAGACATAGCAGGGGTTAGAACCTGGACCTGACCCTTCATCTGAGTCCATACCTACAGGCGGATGGATCTTCATCAGTAAATCCAATTAATCAAGGGCTGTTCTCCACTATAGAGGTCTAGCCCCACAGCATACTTCTCCATGCAGCTGAAATCTTTTCTTTAATAAAATACAATGATTTCTACCATGACACCAGCTGAGAGCAACCTGTGGTTTTTGATATTCTTCAGACCATGATGGACACTTGTTGGGAGAGCACAATGCACAACAAAGTGTATGTCACAGCCGAGACCCTTTCTAGCTCAGTAATACAGATGGATCACCAAATCCAGTTTGACAGCTAGTACTTGTGTATAGGTTGTGCAATTGGGATGATGCAATGTCACAGATTTGTCTAAATTATGCTGGATAAAATCAAAATTAAGCAAGGTGATCTGTGACGTCTAGCTTTGGACATCTCCTTAATCAGGTCCTATAAGCTGTTTAACTAGATAACAAAGTGTTAAGCTTTACTGTCCTTGTATAGATACCACCTTTTTAAAGGAACTTTCTTATTCTAGTTTTAGCAACATTTTCTCTTCTCTCTTGAAGTCTTTTATAAGTTCTTTTCCAGGGGAATATCTTCCTCATATAAAGGTACCACAGCTGCACTGGGACCTAGTACCTGCCTGTGAAGTGGAGGCAAACACAGTGTAGGCTGGAGAGGCAGAGACCAAGCCAATAACACTACATTATTCTCTGCTTGATTTGATTTCTGGTCAGAGGTATGATTTCCCCAAAATGAACTGTGACATTTCCCACAGATGCCTTCTCAGTATATAAAATAGGATTCTGCTAACCTGGGACTGCCACAAGGGAAAATGTTTGCCAGCTCTGGCTCTGTACACAATATAAGAAAAAAAATATTCAATTAATCTATGGGATACAGTTCAATCATAATGATTCCCTTTTAAGAAAACAGAAAAAACAATGCATTTAAAAACGCATGTTGAGGACCCATTCTTGTTATCATTCAATAATTTCATATAAACATAATCCTAACTCAATATAAGTTTCAGATTGCAATCTTGTTTTGTACAGATGTTGAACTTAATAGAAAAAAGATTAAAACAGCATTCTCCTGATGGTATTTCATGTATATATTTTAATAGAGCCACCTGTGCTACCTTCCTTTTCATTTTAGTTTATTTTTTAACATGCTTATAATTTTATTCCTTTGATTTGATTGACTGGCTTCATCAAATATTTCACTAGTAAAAGACTGCTAAAATGATGAATAAAACAATAGAAATCTGGAATAAAAATGCTCCCTAATTGAGGCAGGATCATAGAAGTGGATCTATGATTTTTGTATAGCATGTTGCACCTGTTTTGTTTCTCTGTCATTCATTTACTATAGAGTACAATTTTCACAGTAAAGCCACATAAAGTTATTTTATGCAAATATTTTGTCAATAATCCACAAGCAAGCTGATTTTATGGTTTATCCTTATACAGCATGTTTAACTTTTTTGAACTAACATTTGTGATGATAGATACCTCAAGTTATAGGTGTGAGAGTACTTTAAAATAACTATTTTTGTACTCTGGTATGGTAACATACGGTATTGTATATTAAATTACAGAAACAACTCGGTGAAAATCTGTGCGGTTTCTCATTTATATTGTTAATTATTTAATTTGCTAAGCTTTTTAAATATTGTTTCTCTCAAATAATAAGATAATGATTTGATGATCTGTATTTTACTAACCATTACATCAACACACAACAAAAAAACAGTAAAAATAATAGAGTGATAAATGGCTAAATCCCCCAGTGTTAACCCAGTAGAAAATTTCTATTGGAGATAATAGAATCAGTTCCAGTAAAATAAATAAAAACATTAATACTAAGCAAATGTTGTGTCAACTTTGAAACAGAATGACCCAGCTACCACTGAAGCAGACAGAAAGCTTTCCTTTGTCTTGGGTGGAAGAAAACTTGGTTCTGAAAAAGCATCCTGACACGTCAACAACATCCCTAAAAAATATTAGATCTGGAATTCTGCTTATCTACCATAGCACTGACACCACATATATTTCCACGAGTACGGAGCATGAATTTTAGGAATGATGGATGAACTGCACCACTGAGAGAAGTTATGCAACCTCATTTCCAACACATTCAGAGACATGTTCAATTGACCTAGAACCAATGTATGTTGCAAAGGAAGAAGGTGAAAGCTAAATCATTTTTGTCTAGTGTGGACGCCCTTTTGCAAGAGCAAAGATTTGCTTTTGAAATCATGGTTGAATGTTATGATGGTATTAGACTGAATGGAATTAATACTTGAATGAAATTGAATGTTATGATAGCATTAAAAGCATAATACAAGAAAAACAAACATTCAGACATAACAGGTTCAAAATACTGAACTTAAAACGACTTACCAATCTGTCTGTAATATTTTAACACCAGTTTTCTTAACAGCAATTGGAGCCTGGAGAAAGAAGAAGCAAAGACATTTGTCTCAGTTGCTTTATACAGCAAAGGAGAATTCAGAGGACGGTGCCAGTGAATCAGATGCCTCAGGTCAGTGGAGTCACCCCCAGCATATCAGTGCACCATCTCAAGTCCTTTGTGATGGCACAGATTTATACGAGAAGGACATCTGAGAATGAGTATTAGTGCAGACATTCATGTTTTTGCAATCTTATGTTTTCTATAGATGTCTTTATGATATATAAAGCCTTGGAGAGGCTGAACTGATGAGCAGAGACCAATTGTATGAAGTTCATAAGGCTCAGTGCTAGGTCTTGCTATTGGGTCACAATAACCCCATGCAACACTACAGGCTTGGGGAATTGCTGCTGGAGAGCTGCCTGGTGGAAAAGAATGTATTTGTTGACAGCCAGCTGAATATGAGCTGGCAGTATGCCCAGGTGGCAAAGGCATCCAAAAGCATCCTGGCTTATATCAGAAATAGTGTGGCCAGCAGGACTAGGGAAGGGATCATCCCACTGTACTGGGCACGGGTGAGGCTGCACCTCAAGTCATGTGTTCAGTTTTGGGCCACTCACTACAGGAAAGACATTGAGATGTTGGAGTGTGAGCAAAGAAGCATAATGAAGCTAGTGAAGAGTAAAGAACAAGTCCTGTGAGGAGTAGCTGAGGGAACTGGGGTTGTTTAGTCCAGAGAAAAGGAGGCTGAGGGGAGGCCTTGCTGCCCTCTACAACTACCTGAAAGGAGGTTGCAGCCAGATGGGGTTTGGTCTCTTGTCCCAAGTAACAAGTGACAGGACAAGAGGAAACGGCCTCAAGTTGTGCCAGGGGAGGTTTAGATTGAATATTAGGAAACATTTCTTCACCAAAAGGGTTTTCAAACATTAGAATAGGTTGCCCAGGACAGTGGCAGAGTCACCATCCCTGGAGGTATTTAGAACACATGTAGATGTGGTGCTTAGGGACATGGTTTAGTGGTGAAATTGGCAGTGTGAGATTAATGGTTATACTCTGTGATCTTAAAGGTCTTTTCTAACCAAAATAATTCTATGATAGTATAAGCTATACATTTTGTAAACTATAATGAAACTACACAAAATTAGGTTTCTTAAATTTCTATGAGAAATAATAATAAAGGTTGATTAATTTCCTATAACCATAAGACACGTGGAATGAGTCAGATATCTTGATTCTAGTTCTATTTTGTCTTTCATTTATTAAGCAAATTCAACAAAAAGATTTTAAACACAGTTAGACTCTTTCAATGTTTTTCAGTAACAAAATATTCAACTGGACTATCATTAATATAAAGACCATTTGAATCTGGCCCTTGATACCATGCACTGAAACACACTGGCACATAAAGAGAGAAATACATGTTATGTACATTAATACATGCAAGCATAAATATATGCATTAATTTATATTTGTATATGCATGTATTCGTTTATATACAGATAGATATCAGTTTATATATATTCACATAAATAAAAATTGGGCAATATGAAGAGTTTACCTTTTTTTTTTGTTTGTTTTGTTTGTTTTTTTTTTTTTT
>NW_010287511.1:34349-45221 GCF_000700745.2 Antrostomus carolinensis
TCTGACTTAAAGCTTACTTTAAACATTTGACATGGACCTACTGGAGCCAGTGCAGAGGAGCACCATGAGGATGATCCAAGGGCTGCAGCACCTCTCCTATGAAGACAGGTTGAGAGAGTTGGGGCTGTTCAGCCTGGAGAAGAGAAGGCGCCGGGGAGATCTTATAGCACCCTTCCAATACATGAAGGGGCTCCAGGAAGGCTGGGGAGGGACTTTGGACAAGGGCAGGGAGTGACAGAACAAGGGATAATGGCTTTAAACTGGAAGAGAGGAGATTGAGATGAGATATTAGTAATAAATTCTTCCCTGTGAGGGTGGTGAGAAACCAGCACAGGTTACCCAGAGAAGCTGTGGCTGCCCCCTCCCTGGAAGGGTTCAAGGCCAGGCTGGATGAGGCTTTGAGCAACCTGATCTAGTGGAAGGTGTCGCTGCTCATGGCAGGGGGGTTGGAACTGGATGAGCTTTAAGGTCCCTTAAATGTATCTGAGCATAAAAATTACAACATATTTTGAATTTTTCACTCAAAAAATTAATTACAGAAATAAATCAACTCAGGAGTTAAAGAATGAAAGTCACTAAACTGATAAAAACGTTTATTAAAAAAATTGCCACTGACTTTAACAATTGAAGACCTAAGTCCTGTTTTAGGAAAAATAAACAATATCTAAAGTGCAAGTTCTTTAGGGAAAAAAAAGAAAAATAAAAATACTGTAGATGGAATTTTGCCGTAAATAAGGAGTCAAGATATTTTAATGAATGTCATACTGTATTCAGTATTGAGTGGTCACAAAACATGAAATGTAGGTATTTAACTCTCTTCTGAAAGGTGACATATTTGGTCATAATTAAATTCTGACCGAAAAATAGTAAGTGTTTATGGTAACAGAGAGACAATTCTGGATCATAGGATACATGCAAAGCTACTGCATTTAATATCTCATTCCCATCTGTATAGACATCATCCAACTCTCCACAAAGCTGTTCAGAGTCTAGTAATTCTCTTCACTGGAAAATTAAATATAATAATAATAAAAACAAGATTCCAAGAAGTTGATGGGCATTAGCACATTAGAAATGTACAGATATCCCAGAGCGAATCAAGCTGTTTCTCTGTTTTCTCAGAAGATATTATATTAAAAAACTGATCAGATTAAGCAAAATTGATGTGTCAGATAAGAAATCACAGCTAAGCTCAACATGGCTTTAAGCTTCACTGAAATATTTAAATTAACTGAAACAAAATTAATGAGGCCAGTGAAGATTCTAAATATTATCACACTAAAATGTCAATTATTTGTAAATGCAATAGTCAAATAATCTCCCTCAAACCCATTATTTCAGAGTATAAATGCCATTACATGAGAAGATTATATGTTCTATATACAGGGGCTTAAATAACTGTCACTAAAACCATTATTATATTTTAAATAGTGACAAGACTAAAAAACGGCACTCCACACAACGTAATCTCAGCTCTGTTTTCCTTTAATACCACTCACTGCATCAGACCTGTAGTCTGTGTAGAGAGGTTTAATACCTTATCTGAAGATATCCCACTCAGTCTCCTTCACAAGCAGATAATGACAGGAAATATCCTTAACAGCATCAGTCATTCACAAACACTGGTAAGTGCTATGGGATTTTATTCCAACATCATTTTATGCTTCTGTGGCTCAGAACTTTAATGAATTAGATTGCATTTCTAGTACGAGGTTCTATGGGACAAGAATGTCAAATAAATATCTACTCAAACTGTATGTTTTCAAGCTTTTTAAAAATTCTTTATTTCAAACAAGCTGATCACTTCATAAAAGCAGACAGATAAACGTAACAAATTCATGTAAATAATAAGGGTTTTTTTCTGTTTGCTTACCAACCTAAGAGCTAAACTTTGATTAATTATTACTAGTGATAGCTTATTCTTATCAGGATCAGAGACAGAAAATTTAAAGACAACATCAGCTGTTTGGTTTATCCCTACTATCCATTGTTTTTATTTCAAAACCCACTCTGAAGCTGCATCTGTTTACGAGGTGGTTGTGGATGTGTGTCATTAGTCTGAATTTTTCTGCAACTCACACCAAGATATTTTCTCCATTTTTATCCCCACTGTTTTGTTATTTACAAAGAAACCTACTACTTATTTTCAGCATGGCTTACCACACACTGAAAGTAATGGGGTAGGAGTAGCATCAAGCAGAGGAAAAAAATATCTAATACAACAGAACAGCTTTGAATGAAGACGTGAAAGGCAGAAAGAGAGAATTTTCACAAAAATTAGGAAAAGTAAGTAATAGTGATGGACAGTTGGTTTATGTTGTAGAATATTTCCCAAAAGGCAGTTGACCAGCCATGTGGAGTTTTCAAAAGCAGGACAGAAAACATCAATTTAAGGTTTTATATAACAGTCTTGTTCCCTAAGAAGTGCCCTAAATGTCCAAACATTATTTTCTGTCTCTGATTATTTTGATCTATTATGAACAGAACTAAGGCTAAATATAGAGATTCTTTTGACTGGGAGAATTAGCTCCTGCTGTCAGATCATGAAGAGTGTCTCCTTAGCTGAATATTTGGTAACCCATAGAAATGATGGGTTCTGAAGAACTTCTTGGTTATTATTATACTTAAATTTAACTCTTAGGAATCAAGATGTGAAATCCCATAATTTTGTCTTTTCTTTCAGCCCCTGTATTGTCTAGATGTATGTGTGTGTCTCATATTTAGCTGTTAGTAGTAACTGTTACCCTCTCTATTCATACAGATGTGTTTTCCCAATATACCATAAGCATTACTGAGATATTCAAGTCAAACTTTGCCACCTCTTTTACCTTCTTTTGCAAGAAGATCAAGTGTTAATGTTTCACCAATAATAAAAGCCATGTTCCTCCTGTAAATTTACAATTACTAAAATAGTCTCTGTTAAAGCCAAAAAAGATTTAGGATTGAGTTATGTATTGATGACACACAAGTTGCTTAGATAAAACTGTAGGAGCATCAAAAATGTGCTATGAAGAAAGCTCCAAATAGGGGAAGTTACATTTGACCCATTGCAATGATGAGGAATCAGCCAGCTGGCTGTTGTGAGAATCACAGAATCACAGAATCACAGAATGTTGGGGATTGGAAGGGACCTCAAAAGATCATCTAGTCCAACTCCCCTGCCGGAGCAGGAACCTAAATGAGGTCACACAGGAAGGCGTCCAGGTGGATCTTGAATATCTCCAGAGAAGGAGACTCCACAACCTCCCTGGGCAGCCTGTTCCAGTGCTCCGTCACCCTCACCATAAAGAAGTTTTTTCTCAAGTTTAAGCAGAACCTCCTGTGCTCCAGCTTGTGCCCATTGCTCCTTGTCCTATCGCTGGCCATCACTGAGAAGAGCCTGGCTCCATCCTCATGACATTTGCCCTTAACATAGTTGTAAACATTAATTAGGTCTCCCCTCAGTCTCCTCTTCTCCAAGCTAAAGAGACCCAGCTCCCTCAGCCTTTCCTCAGAAGGGAGATGCTCCACTCCCTTAATCATCTTGGTGGCTCTGTGCTGGACTCTCTCCAGCAGTTCACTGTCCTTCTTGAACTGTGGGGCCCAGAACTGGACACAATATTCCAGATGCAGCCTCACCAGGGCAGAGTAGAGGAGGAGGAGAGCCTCTCTCGACCTACTAACCACACCCCTTCTAATGCACCCCAGGATGCCATTGGCCTTCTTGGCCACAAGGGCACAGTGCTGGCTCATGGTCATCCTGCTGTCTTAAGAAGACTTAAGATATATAAAACATAAAGAATGACATTCTGGGGGAGTTTGCCATGTGCAAGAGTGTTTGTTAAAAATGCAGGAGTAAAACACCTCAGATGGTGCATCAGAATTACACAGCAATACTAGTTCTGCTTCAAGATCTGTATTGTTATATAAGCAGCACCACAGTTTAAGTTAATTAGTCACACTTAAGAAACATTTAAATTGAGAAATTAGGGATTTTACAGTTAGAATGTGCTATACTTCAGTTTGCCCATACAACCTTGAATCAGACTCCTTGTGCATACATATTATGAAAGTCCTTAATTAGACTACCAAAACCTCATTCAGTTCACAGGACAAACAAGGGTAAGGAAGTATAATTAGTTTTGTACAGGCAGGTTTTTTTCTGCATAAACCAATTATTGATGTTTTCAGATCACTCCTACAACACATTATGATGAAGACATAAAAATACATTATTTGGTTTTTTGGTTATTCTGAAATTCCAAGAAATTTTGGTGATGGTTGGAAAGATCTAAGTGGTCATTTATTTCTTATGCAATCCAGAGATAATCCACTTGCATTTGGAAGACCACAGGGCTGGGATTCATTTTTCCTGCCTTGTCACAGAAAACTTGGGCTTTTTATTGTAAACCAGGCTTCTAATTATTTTCTATAAGCAATGGAGACAGGCAACCACTTCCAGATTCATTCAATCCTAAAACAGACAACTAAGATTAATGAAGAACTGTCTGGACAATCTTGTCTCACTTAGCTGACCTCATGACTGGCTTAGACAAGATCCCTAACATTTATATGGTTAATAAGACATGATTGATTCTACCTCGAAACTCACAGATCTCACTTTTCTTCCATGTTCTACCATGTGTTCGTAAGGGAGCATTAAGTGTCCCAATGAAAATAAATTGCAGGCATTTTCACAAGTATAGTGCAATAGATGTGCTCATAAAACCATGCAGGAAAAGTGAGGAAGTCCTGGTCCATTTGTCAGCAAGGGATATGGCTGTTCCACTGTAACAGTTATTTGGTGTTAGAATTAAGACTGAATAATCATCTTTGCTGAACAGGATATCTAATTATTACTAATCAGACAGTCAATGATCCTGATGTAAGCCTATTGTAGGCTTTCAGTGTTATAGAAGCACACATATGTAAAACTAAAATGCAAATATATCAATGCATAATAGTTAAAAGGAGGGTTTCTGCATATGACTTCTAATATACATAAGTAATTGGTAGTCTATTACTAGCTAATAAGGAATAGTAATAAACTGTTTAACAAAAACAAACCTTGGATTCCAGAGCAGGAAAAAAAAAAAACAAAAAACAAAGTCTATCTGTGAATTTTGCTAAAACTTCAGTCAGTTTCCAAAGATAGAGGTGGACAAACATGCAGATTAAATCAAGCTACTCATGCATCAACTCAATCCCATGCCACTAAGCTGCTTCAGAGGACACTGGACGCTGTGGCTGTGCCACAACGCAGCACACCTCAGAAAAGGCCAGTATAGCTATAGGGACAGGCTTCCAACATTTTGCCACATCCGAGAAGGTAACACAAACACCTTGAGTATTACCGTTTTGACAAAACTTGCACCTGAGTAAAGCAAAAGCTATTTCTTAAGTGTCTGAGATCCATATATGGCCAAAGTGGCCTTTGATAAACATTTTCATCAAGTCTCCATTTATAACTGAAAGTTGTGTATTGTGGGGATACATCTGACCAAACCTAGATACTGCGCTGAATGGATGATGTGATGTAGACAGTGGGTTTTTTCAGTGTTTTGAAGCATATTTTAAGTCTTGATGTGATTCATTTAATCAAAAACAGGCTTTGTTTTTCCAATCAAAATATTGTCCTAGAAACATCCAGTCCAGAAAGGTGGAAAAGAAAGGATAAAAAAAGTCATTTACTAATACAATAGTAATGTATTGTAAATTGAAGAGTTTTGAAGACTACACTAAGAATGAGGAAATGCAAAATGAAAATCACCTGTCCACAGCAAGTATGATAAAAAACCTGGGATGCAAGGAATCACTTCTGCTTAGCAGCTACAGGCTCATAAGGAATAGCTTATGTAAAAAACAGAGTGAAAGAAAAAAACAAAATAACATGTTCTGACCTACCCTTAAGGAACAACACCTTATCAAGGTACAAGAGTACAAGAACACAGAAATTCAGGTTCTCTTAAGTCAACACATCACACCAAGCATGTATCTCCAAGCAGAAGTTCTACTTCTCTATTGAACCGGTGAATGGGAAGAAATCGTACCCTTGTCAGTGGGGCTGATAATGGAGTGGCAGCAGCCCCCAGTTGACATGGAACAGATGTAACAGTCACTTCTGCAGTGTGCTATGATGCATACAGTGGGATTTATCTCACTTAGCTTTTGATGTCCCCAGAGAAGACACCTGTATTTATGATAATCACCTGTTGTTTTATCTCTAGCTGCTCTAATTGATAAGCCTTCCCTTTATCTCTGGATATTTAGTTACTTCTTCATTAACAAAAAATGAGCAAAAGAGTATTTTCTATTTCAAGGTTAAAAGACAGTTTTGTATGTTCAAAAAGTAAGCTGTGAAGTGTGTTCAATGTCACTGATTATCTGTCCTCTCAGAAAATGACCTACCTTATCAGTGCACAGGCATAATAATGTCTCTTTCACACTTTGTCTTTCAAGGGAATATTTAAACAATAACTGACTGTCCTAAAGCATTCATAAATTGTGAGTCTGAAAGAGACCATTAAACCATGATGTCTAAAGGCCACAGTTTCACCCAGTAAACTTGTATGGAACACCATTAATTATGTTTAGCACAATCATTATAACAGAAAGGCATCCATTTTTGATTTAAAAACAGTAAGATGGAGAGAATTTACCACCTATCTCAACAATTTTTTTTTAGTGCCCTAGGGCAGTCACCTGTAATTGTGTACAACTAAACTCCAATTCTACCTTATGCAGTGTCATATTCTATCCTTTGTTTCCTTTTATACATCTCAAGTATATTCCATTACCAATCAAGCAAAAGTTCAGTGTTAAGATTGTAAGTAACTTTCCCATCCCCAGTTTCATTTACAGGCACAGTTGGACTCAATGATCTTAAAGGTCTTTTCCAACCAAGTGGTTCTATGATATTATCTGGAGAAGGCAACAAAACTGGTGAAGGGGCAGAAGAACAAGTTTTATGAGGAGTGGCTGAGGGACCAGGGATTGTTTAGCCTGGAGAAAAGGAGGCTGAGGGGAGACCTTATCACTCTCTACAGCTACCTGAAAGGAGGTTTTAGGGAGGTGGATGTTTATAACAATTGACAGGACAAGAGGAAATGGTCTCAAGTTGTGTCAGGGGAGGTTCAGACTGGATATCAAGAAACATTTCTTCACTGAAAGGGTTATCAGGCAATGGAATGGGCTACCTAGAGAAGTGTTTGAATCATCATCTCTGAAAGCATTTAAAAGATAGGTAGATGAGATGCTCAGAGATATGATTTAGTAGTGTACGGGTATGGCTGGACTCAATGATCTCAAAGGTCTTTTCCAACCAAACAATTCTATAATTCTATGATAAGCAAAGATTTTCCTTTTTAATTCTTAAAGTTACTACTGGTTGTTCTTTTTTTCCCCCAGAATTGTTAAAAATTTCTCCTTTACAATTCCACTCTTGAGATGTTCCTATAGAAAAGCCACAAGAATTCTTACGAGATTTCTGAAACATTACTAGCAGAACCAGTGTGAAGTCTTTCTTACCTCTCTCTACTCTTTACCGTACCCTCTCATTCAAGTTTAGGAAAACAGAAAGATCCCTTTGGAATAATTTCTTTTACTTATTTAAAGTCACTAGCCTATATTTTAATAATATTAATATGTTTATTTGTTGATTATTCACTGTATTTGTGAATAGGGCCCAGGGATCACTTTTGAGATGAGTGATGCACTATATTTCATTTTCTATCACAGATGGTACACAGCTTCTCTTGCTAAAGATATGCAAGACAAAACTAAGAAAGAGATGTTATCTACATTTTGCTAGAATGAGGGAATTAAGCAACTCACCCACTTAACACTGAAGAAGAGGAACTATTTTTTGTATTCTCCTGCTGCTTTGCTGTAGTATTTGAGCACTTTACAATCCAGATATGATTAGGTGTCTACTCAGTTCATGTGTTTGGTGGAGATGTACAATTATACTTATTTTTACAAAGAAAAGAAGGAGAGAGCAAAAGTAAGTGAGTGAAATTTAGGACTTGTTGTCTGAACAAGAAGTTATTTTATGAGACATAAATTTATGGCAAAGTTTCTCTAGTGACCTTAAAAAAAATATGTTGCTGAGCTGCTCTAGGTTATTAGCTAGTACTGTATGTAATACACCTCACAAACCTGGAACAAATATCTTTTTCATTTGCTTTGCGTTAGACCTGCTGTTAAAAACTGGCAGTAGTATTACAAATATTTTTTAGTTTCTTCATTTGTAGCTAAATTAATAAATCTCAGTAACTATAAATGCATCTCAAGGTCAGAGTTACTACAATAACATATTCATTTTGTTTTCCTTTCACTAAATCCATTATCTGAACAAATCATTAGGTGACCTTTTTAGTTACGGCAATTCAATAAAACTTACATTAGATGGAGTTTCAGGAACATTAGTCTAATGTGCTTTAAAAGATCACCTTCTCTGAGCAATATAATAAGTTTGTGTGAAAAGCATAAAGCATGTAATATGTAATAAAATCTGGCCTTTAATGAACCATCTAGAAAAACTGACTTGTGTTATAATTCAAAAGAAAACTTCCCTTAATTAATGGATAAGAAGCCAACAGTAACTACTGAATGTTACTTTTGATTATAGATTCAGCTTGTTTTTCTTTTTAAAATGTGTGCTCCTGATTTATGCTGCTCTAGAAATTACAGTTTAAATGACCTTGGTTACAGGAGTAATATGCTATGAAAAGCCATACTTATAGCTAATTAAAAGGACTCTCTGATTACCAGTTAGTAACAACTGCACTAAAGATACTGCATAATTTTCCAAAGTGGTAGTCGGAATTGTGAATTTAATAAACTGGCTTAGATGTTTGATAGATGCTGATTTTCTTCAACATATACAAGACTAAAAAATACCTTGTGGCCAGGCAGATAAACAATAAATAAAACATGGCTCCAACTATCAAGCAGGAAATTTGTATCAGGGAAGATAGCACAGGCTCACTAAAATCCATGATTTCCATTAAGAATACAGGACATTAAATCTGATTATCCTTACATTTAAAACAGGAATAATCACTTAAAACCCAGTTGGAATTATCTACATCTTGTGCTTCCAGACTGCTGCCAAGAACAGTTTAACTTTAATTTCTAATCAGTCTAGAGAGGTCTGTATGTAGAAAGAGAAGCAACAAAAACCTTCCATCACTCCAGTATCAGCAATCAGCCATTTCTCCTGCAGATATATGCACATAGAAACATAAGCCAGTTTGAGTAAAGGTCGGGACACACCAAAATAACAAACTAAGTTCCTATTGCTACCAGGGTTTATTGAGCAGACTTTCATTCAGTCAGTCTGCGAGCATTTCATATAGCTCCATATTTTTCTGTGTCACACACTGAACCAACTGGATGTCTATAAACTTTTCAGGATCTTCTCCTGGTTCCTCATCCACAGAAGAATGGTAGCAATTATTTCTTTTTCCCAATCACTACCTCTACCACTCATCTGAGATAGATGTTATGAAAACATGCACTAAATTACAGGATATTTTAAAGAATTGTTTTATAATTTACAAACAAAACCAATTTTAAATTGCAATATTACATTTAATTTAATACTATTATTCAACAACAGATAGATGGCCTGTAAAGAAATAGCCCAAATATGACAACTAAATATTCAAGTTAATTTTCAGTTTACACCTCTAGTCAGTAGATTTGGTAAACTACATTATAAATTTAGGTATACCATGGAGTCATGTTTCTTCCAACAACATACGTATATTTTTGTGGTTCTGAGGTGAAGCCAGTTACAGAATTTATATGCCATCATTGGACCTCACCCATAGGCCACTTCCAAATTACTGAACAGTGTGTTGAGGTGGCAATATCCCTTTGAATATCTTATCAGTACCTTCATAGTATTTCTCTGCTAAATTTTTATATGCCAGATTCCTTTGAAAATCCTAAAAATGAGAAGAATACAAGTTCTTATAAGGCATGGACTTGCTGGTCCAAATCAAAGAATCACCTAGTTATTTTTCTTATTAGAGTAGCTTTTAGATATTAATTAAAAACAAACAAACAAACAAACAAAAAACCCAAACAAAAAACCCCAAAACAACTACAAAGAATGTTCTTTTTTAATTTAGAGATTGAGTTAATAATCTTTTATTGCCCTAAGAAAACTTTGATGTACAGATTTGCAGATGACCTTTTCTGGAATTTTTCTCTGTGAAAGAAGAGGCTGTGCTTTTTTTGTAGGTTTATTTATTATTATCATACAAATTATTGAAATATGTTAATTGATCTGTTAATTTTACTTTGCTTTTCTGTATAATTTAAGAAATGTAAAAAATTTATTACTTAAGAACTGCTTAAAATATGCTACATTGTATGTTGATAGAGATCAGCTACTGATGTATGGTTAATTTTCTTGAGTGAAGAATTACCAATCTACATATATAATCTAAAAAGCGCTTGCTTTATCAGCTGTTTCTTATATATTTTCCTAGATCACAGACAACCCAGCATAAGATTAATTTCTAATGTCTTTTAATCTAAGATATCTCTATTTTTCATTAATGCCTAAAATATTCATATAATTTCATATCTATACCTTTTAAGTCATTAGAGAATTAATACTTCATAGTCAGAAGTTCTGTTGGCTTTTTTTTTCCTTCCTTTTTCCTAATAATAGCAATTTAAATTAGAAAAATAATGGTCTCCTTTAACTATTTTCTGAGTCAACCATTTTTTCCTTACTAGATAAATTCCTTAAGATTATTAATTTGTGCAGACAACAATAATGAAAAGCTGCACCATTTTAATTATATTTATTCTCCCTAGGCAACTAGGCAGTTAATTGTTTGAATTACTAAGTTAAAAAGAAGTGTTAAGTAACAG